>NC_066536.1:10110405-10205405 GCF_024679095.1 Eriocheir sinensis
GGTGGTGGGTAAGAGGGTGCGTTGGATAACTGGGCGGGCGGGTTGGTGAATCAACAAAGCTGGGTCAACAAGGGCAGTCACGCGCGAGGCACAGGTGTGTTTCCGTACCCTGTGCTGGCGGTGGCACAGCGGGACGCTCGCCCAGGTGATGGTTGTGGTGGTGGTAATGTTAGGTGTGTGTGTGTGTGTTTGTGTATGGGGGTATGGGGTGGGTGGATGGGGGCTGTGTCCGTTCATATGTGAAGATAAGCTGTTTTGGTCACGTGTGTGTGTGTGTGTGTGTGTGTGTGTGTGTGTGTGTGTGTGTGTGTGTGTGTGTGTGTGTGTGTGTTTACATCCCTATAATTTTTCACATTCCTTACTTTAAGCTTTTTTTTTTAATCCTTAATAGAGAAAAATGTTTTCTACCTGCAAAAAAAAAAAAAAAAATAGGAACGTACCTTTTCCTGTTGTGGAAACCAACTTCTGCATCGAGTCAACAACAGCCCGTCCGTCTGTCTGTCAGTCAGTGAGTCAGTTAGCCCCTTGTACCCGCAGCCAGCCAACCGATGGAACTGTTGTCGTGTTTGTTTTTTCGATTTCTCTGTATTTTTTGCAGGGAGGGGCACGATTATGGGATTTTCTGTGCATATGTGTGTGTGTGTGTGTGTGTGTGTGTGTGTGTGTGTGTGTGTGTGTGTTAAAGAAGCGAGCATTACAGGGGAAGTGGTGAGGGTAATAGCCGTGATGGTGTTGGTGGTGTAGCTAGGAGGATGCCGCGTTGATGGTGGTGATGGTTGTAGTCTTTGGGCTGATGTGGTGGTGGTGGGAAGGGCTGATGATGGCGGCGATGGTGGTAGTATGGCGGGGCTGATGGTGGTGTTAATGGTGGAGGTGGAGACCGTGTTGTTGATGCTGGTGGTTGATGTTGGTGGTTGATGCTGGTGCTCGTAGTGGTGATGGTGGTGGTGATGGTGGTGTTGATGGTCATCTAAACAATCTGTGGCATCTGTAGACACGCTGAGTCTTCCTTTACTGACGTTATGAAAGATGAACCTTGTCCGTCTCTCCTCCCCGTCCATTTCTCTTCGTTCTGCCTCCTCCTTGTCCCCTTCCCTCCTCCTCTACATTCTCTTCCTCTCTCTTTGGCCTCTATTCTCCTCCTGCTTCACTTCCGCATCTCTTTCTTTCACTCTCTCATGTCCCCTTTTCCACTACCACTCGTTAAGAATTCCTTCCTCTTCTATCTGTTTCTTTCTTAAATGTTTCCTCTTTTTCCTCCTCCTCTGACGCACTTTCCATCCTGGGCCTCGCTTCCCTCTAACGTCATAAATTTTGTCTCGCTTTCGTTATCTTACAATTTCTCCTCCGCTTCTTTCATTCCTCTCTCGCGCTCCTTCCCTTTATCATATCCTATTTTTCTTCGTCTCGTTTTCTTCATCTTTGAATTCCTCCTCCTTACTCTCCTGCCTTCCTCTCCCCAAGTTTCCATTACTCTCCCTTTTTACGTCTGTGCACCGGTTCAATTATTCCATTCATCTTCTCTCGTCCTTCCTTCCTCTTTCATTTTTTTCCGTGCGTCTGTTCGTGCTATCATCTCTTAATAGCGTTTCTCAACTCTGCTGATACGTTTGTTACTAAAATGTATTAAATGAATAAATATGCCTTGTTTTCTGTATGCTTAAAATATTAGTTCTTGTTTTCAGAATAATTAGGAATCACAGTTTCCTTTTACATACTTTGTAGTGATATAATACTAGTCTTGAAAATTATATTAACGTTTATTTCTTATCTATGCTTGTCTTTTCTACAGTCAACTGAGAAATTGATGCGTATTTTTATATATACCTTTATTTACACCATGGAATATATATGTATGTATGTATGGATGTTTGTAAGTATGTTTGAAAGTATGTGTACATGTATGTATGTATATGTATGGATGTGTGTGAGTTTAGAATCTGTCTCGTAACGTAATAAGTTCAGAAAGAAAACCCTAGAATCTCAAAAGAAGGCTTCCACTTATTAGACTTCTCTTGTTACCTTTGCTACAGGATATATATATATTTTTATCTCTTATTACCCATACCCCAAAACCCCTCTTTTACGCTACTACTCATCATCTCCTCAAACTAACTATAGAACAATATCATTCATTTATACACCAACAACCTGCTATGAAATATGGGCCATACATTTCGGTTTTCAGTGCCGACGAGTCAGTCTGAATACCGTCGCGAAACCTTTCTCTCTGTCTCAGTGTTTATTAGGGTGAAATACTGACGACTATCCCGACGGCTTAACACCAGGCAAGGCAGGAGAGAGAGAGAGAGAGAGAGAGAGAGAGAGAGAGAGAGAGAACTACTACTACTACTACTACTACTACTACTACTACTACTACTACTGCTACTACTACTACTACTACCACTACAACCATCGCCACCGCATCTTCCTTTATCATAAGCTCCTACACCACCACCACCACCAGTACAAATGGCCTGTAGTTTTGTCCTTTGAAAACTCGGACAACAAAAAAGGCCTATTTACGTGTATATTTTGGCTCAGAAAATGTGATGTATATAACGCATTTCTGACGTGAGACTAATTACGTTAAAAGATATCAAGGTAAAACATCCGTGAGTACCTTTATGAGTCACGGTGAAGCGTTCGTAATTGGCACATCAGGTGAGCATTGCTATAACGAGCGTACCTGGATTTTATTTAATGTTTTTTTAAGTATATCTAATATTATTACTTGAATTTCTGATTATTTTGTAATGGTCGGAAGAAAAATGTTACTAATGAGACGGGTATTGTTACTGAGTTGTCTAAATGTTTTAATTCTCATTTGTATAGTTTGATGTTTTTTTGTGTGTGTTTGTGTGTGTTTCTGTATGTGTATATGTGTGTTTGTGTGTGCGTATATGTTTATCTTTTTCTTCCCGTAACCAAACTCCTGTCTTTACCCGACAATGCCTTCATCTCCCTCTCAAATCTCATAGCACTCTCAGTTTACTTGCCTCCTCCTCCTCCTCCTCCTCCTCCTCCTCTCAGTTTAGGTAGTCCATCATCCATCTAGCATTAACTTTCTTCCCCAGCATGATACCCTGTTGCATAATTCTCTCTCTCTCTCTCTCTCTCTCTCTCTCTCTCTCTCTCTCTCTCTCTCTCTCTCTCTCTCTCTCTCTCTCTCTCTCTCTCTCTCTCTCTCTCTCTCTCTCTCTCTCTCTCTCTCTCTCTCTCCTTCCTTCCTTCCTTCCTCCCAATTCTCTCCCATCTTTGATCCACCCTTTTCATATTCTTCTCCTTCATACTCTTTCCCTAATTCTTTATCCTCGGTCCTCTTTCATCTCCTTTTCCCCTTTCATCTAACTTCTTAATCTTCCATCTCTCCCCTTATATTTTTTTTCCGTTCGCGTTCTTTCTTCTCCCTTCACCTTGCATAATTTTTACATACTCTGTCTTACCTGCACGATATGTTTCTCTCCATCTCTCAACTCTCTCTCTCCTGCCCTCCATCCGTCCCCTCCTCTATACTGCAAATCTTCTCCCGCCCTTCAAGCTTTTTTTTTCCCCCAAGTCGATCAACAAACTTCTTCTAACCGATCAAAGGTATGTGTGTGTGTGTGTGTGTGTGTGTGTGTGTGTGTGTGTGTGTGTGTGTATAGTTAATCTTCATTTCCGATGATAATATTTTTTTCCAGCATATAAAGTAATTAACTGCTATTTTTTTTATGAGAGGAAAAAAGGAAACAATTTATATAACGTTCTTTTGATTATTCTTTTCTCCTCCGGTAATAATGAGATTCAAGAGTTTTTTTTTATTTCAACCATATTCCACAGTGTAACTTTTCCACTATTTTTTCTACTATTAACTCCGAGGCACGTGTTCCGCTTCATTAATATTTTTATTAGGCGTTCTTCCCGCCATTGTCACCCCATATTATCTCCCTCTTCTTTCACCCTTCTCCGTGTTCCCCCTTTCCACCCCATCTCCACTCTTTCCTTCACCCATCTCTTGTTCCCCATTGTCACCCCATCTCCCTCCTCCTCGTTCCTTCACCCTTCTCTTGTTCATCATTGTCACATCATATCCCTCCTCCTCGTTCCTTCACCCTTCTCTTGTTCATCATTGTCACCCCATTTCCCTCCTTCTCGTTCCTTCACCCATCTCTTGTTCATCATTGTCACCCCATTTCCCTCCTTCTCGTTCCTTCACCCTTCTCTTGTTCATCATTGTCACCCCATTTCCCTCCTTCTCGTTCCTCCACCCATCTCTTGTTCATCATTGTCACCCCATTTCCCTCCTTCTCGTTCCTCCACCCATCTCTTGTTCATCATTGTCACCCCATCTCCCTCCTCCTCGTTCCTTCACCCTTCTCTTGTTCATCATTGTCACCCCATTTCCCTCCTCCTCGTTCCTTCACCCTTCTCTTGTTCCCCATTGTCACCCCATCTCCCTCCTCCTCGTTCCTTCACCCTTCTCTTGTTCATCATTGTCACCCCATCTCCCTCCTCCTCGTTCCTTCACCCTTCTCTTGTTCATCATTGTCACCCCATCTCCCTCCTCCTCGTTCCTTCACCCATTTCTTGATCATCATTGTCACCCCATCTCCCTCCTCCTCGTTCCTTCACCCTTCTCTTGTTCATCATTGTCACCCCATTTCCCTCCTCCTCGTTCCTTCACCCTTCTCTTGTTCATCATTGTCACCCCATTTCCCTCCTTCTCGTTCCTTCACCCTTCTCTTGTTCATCATTGTCACCCCATCTCCCTCCTTCTCGTTCCTTCACCCATCTCTTGTTCATCATTGTCACCCCATTTCCCTCCTTCTCGTTCCTTCACCCTTCCCCTTGTTTCCCATTTCCACTCCATGTCCCCTCTTTCCTTCACCCTTCCCCGTGTTCCCAATTCTTTCCCCAGCTATCTCTCTTCCTCCTTCCTTCACTCTTCCCTGTGGTTCCTCCAATCTATTACCCACCCTTATCATTTCCTCTCTCATCTCCCCACTTCCGTCCTTTCTCACTATGTCACCTTGCACTCTTTTTCCCCTTGTATTACTCGCTCTTCCCCCACACCCCTCAGTCTATCTCGTACTTCTTTTTCCCCTTTTTATGACAAACAAACAGGAGCGGAAGCAATACCCTGAACGTGCTGCTGCTAGAAAGAAAAGTGTTGGCAAATTAATACCCAGTCTCATTAACTAATTGTCTCTTTTTATACATCTTATTGAATCTTTTTCATTTTCATTTGTCTTTTTATGTCCTCCTCGTCCACTTCCTATATTCATTTTTCATATTTTATCCTCACATTCCCTCCTATACGTTTCCACATCTGATTGCAACCTTCCCATTTTATTTGTCTTTATTTGCCCTCCATGTTCACTTTCCTTATTCCTTTTTTCATAATTTCTCCTCCCATTCTCTCTCTGTAGATGTTCAGCTCTGTCTCTTTCTCCCTATGACTCCATGTCCCTTCTTTCTTTGCCACTTTCTTTTATCCTTCCCTACAATACTTGTGTGGCTCCTCCTCCAAATATCCATCAATACGTACGTCCCTTCCTGCCTTCTCCAGTGTCCCCATCTCCTCGCTTCTTCCTATCCCCCTTGTCTTTTATATATACACAATCTTGGGTGGAATGGGTGCATGGTGCGTGGTGACTATAGTGGTGGTGATAGGGATGGTGTAATGGTTGTGGAAATGATGGTGAAGGTAATGGGATTGGTGGTAGTGGTGGGGCTCTTCCTGCCGCCACTGATGGAGGTGAAGATCGATTGTAAATGAGCGGTGGTGACTGTAGATGTGGTTACCGTGATAATGGTGCTGGCGCTGGTTGAGAGAGTGGTGTTATAGAGAAAGTTACATGAAGGTGGTGGCGTTTAGGGGTGTGGTATTGGTGATAGTATTGGTGGAGGTGGAGGCGGTGTTGAAGGAGGATTAGGAAGCGGATTAAGAGAGGAGTTGGTGGTGCAGATTGTGTTCCCTCCTGATGGTGGTGGTGGTGGTGATGGCGGTCGTATTAGTGGTGGAACTGGTGGTGATTATAGTGGTGGTGATAGGGATGGTGTAATGGTTGTGAGAATGATGGTGAAGGTGATAGGATTGGTGGTAGTTGTGGTGCTCTTCTTGATGGTGGTGGTGATGATGGTGGAGGTCGTAGTGTAGGTGGTGGTAGTGGGAAATGTGATTTTAATTGGGATGGTGACCAGTTCATAGGATTGATGGTGGTGGTGGTAGTTTGAAGTGCTCCAGTTGAATAATGAAGAGAAGATAAATGAGGAGGAGGAGAGAGCAGGAGGACAGGACAGGTTAGTGGTGCAGAGGGTGATGGATATAGTGGTGGTGGTGATGGTGGCGTCTGGTGGTGGTGGTGGTGGTGGTGCCTCTTGTGAAGCCTCGTTGTCTCCTGGGCCGTCGGGAGGAAAATCAATCAGTGGAATGCGAGTGGTGAAGAGGCGAAGAGAACTCCCCTTGATTAATGGCCACCCTGCATGACCCTTCACCCTCCCCCCCCACCCCAACACCTCCCCATCACCACCCATAGATGCACTCAGACCGCGCTCCTCCTCCATTACTCTGTCAATCCAATCACTTCTAATTCATCATCACCCACAGTCACTTATAGGTTCATCGGCCGCCACTTCTTCACCACACACACACACACACACACACACACACACACACACACACACACACACACGCACACGGACACGCACACACACATACCTTGCCATATTTTTCACCTACATAGCGGCAGAAATAAATTGCGGGGGTGGTGACTGATGCAACGAGAGAGAGAGAGAGAGAGAGAGAGAGTGTACAATGACACCACTATCCACATTCGCACCACGTCACTGTTTATGGAATTGTTAGTTTATCATTTTTTGACGGGCGACAATTGACAGCTTTATCGGACCACAGAAGAGTCACGTTAGCGAGAACAGAAGTGGTATAAAGGGACAGAATGCGTAGTTTTTGGGTGCATCGGTGTGTGTGTGTGTGTGTGTGTGTGTGTGTGTGTGTGTGTGTGTGATATGTACACACACACACACACACACACACACACACACAAAGGAAGTGGACGGGATCAACGGAGTGTATTTATTGTGTATTATATGACCCTTCTCATATTTGTGATTACTTCAGCTTCTTCTTCTTCTTCTTCATCCCCTGCTGCTTCTTCTTCTTCTTCCCCTTCTTCATCCCCTGCTTCTTTTTCTTCTTCATCCTCGGCTTCTTCTTCTTCTTCTTCTTCTTCTTCTTCTTCTTCTTCTTCTTCTTCTTCTTCTTCTTCTTCTTCTTCTTCTTCTTCTTCTTCTTCTTCATCCCCTGCTTCTTCATCACTCTTCACCTACATTTTCTCAGTATAGATATCATTAATTGTTGTACTGTCTTTTCTTTTGAATATGACGAAATCTCATGGGCATTAGTTTCGAAGACACGGTATTTGCATTTGAATATGGTTCTAATAAAGAAGAGAGAGAGAACAATAATCATGAGAATGGAGTGATGATGATTCAGGGGACACGTAAACAAGGACAAATAGACGAAAATGAAGAGAGAGAGAGAGAGAGTCCAGAACAAAGAGGAATAGTGAGAATAATCATATTACCTTGCAGTGCCATAATATAGGGAGGAACTGGAAGTGGAAGTTATAATATATATATTTATATCTATATATCTATATATCTATATATATATATATCTATATATATATATCTATATATAAATATATATATATAATATTATCACTATATATATATTTCTCTCTCTCTCTCTCTCTCTCTCTCTCTCTCTCTCTCTCTCTCTCTCTCTCTCTCTCTCTCTCTCTCTCTCTCTCTCTCTCTCTCTCTCTCTCTCTCTCTCTCTCTCTCTCTCTCTCTCTCTCTCTCTCTCTCTTCTCTCTCTCTCTCTCTCTCTCTCTCTCTCTCTCTCTCTCTCTCTCTCTCTCTCTCTCTCTCTCTCTCTCTCTCTCTCTCTCTCAGCGGACAGTCATCCTTATTTTAAATATGTTTACCGTGCACCACCAACGAGCCACATTTTTGCCATGATATAAACCCCCCAAAATAGATGATGCATAAGCTGATCACAAATACGTTGATATATATTATAAAATGGTTTGCGTGAGTGGTGATTAAAGGAAAAAAGATACCCTATTACAAATACGCAGATAAAAATATGAGGTAAGTGAGGCGAAGAGAGTAAGGAGGACGATGAAGCAGGGCGTGAGAGAGAGAGAGAGAGAGAGAGAGAGAGAGAGAGAGAGAGAATCTAACTATAACCTGATTAGTTTCTTGTTTCTCTACCTAGAAAATTGCTATCTATTATGTATCTTCAGAAGCCTAGTTACCTTGAAATTTGCTTATGGTCGCCTCTATAGTATGTAGTCTTATTTTTCTTATTAGTGTTGTGAAATAAGTATTTTTGCATCTTAATTCGTATTATTTTATTCTGAATTAATTTTGTCACATTACCGTTAATATGCATGCAGGTGTAAGATAGTACAGCTTTAACCCCATCAAATGATAATAGCACGATACCGATGAATGCACACGAGATTGAACTCTCTCCTTCGCTCTGCAAGCTTAAAATTGAGAGAACCAGGGAGGAGGAAGGGAATGAGGGCTAGACTGCAGATAGCAAGAAGCAAGAGAGATGATGAGGTTAGACGGAATGGAAATGCTTAAACGTTGTATTGAAACTCGTGAGACAAGCAAGGCAAGGAAGAAAGTGGGGCATGTGAGAGGAGAAAGGTGCGTGAACGATGAGAGGGCGGAAGACAGGAGCATAAACTTAACTATTCACTTTTCTCTTCCTCTCCTTCTTTTCCTATTGGTCCCTTTCAGCCCTCTCGGTGCGGTGAGGAGAGAAGGGGTGAGGGAAGGGGAGAGAGGGCACCAGCATACCTCCGTCCTCCCGCCCTTCACTCATCCCTCTCATCCCTCTCCGGCCGCGTCTCTAATTGGAGTCGCGTTGTGCCACATTTTTCTGCACATCGGTAAGCTGAACATTTATATCGTAGGCGGATATTGGAAGGCGTTCGATATGTATATACGTAGTGTGTGTGTGTGTGTGTGTGTGTGTGTGTGTGTGTGTGTGTGCGTGTGTGTGAGTGCTCGGGTCTTGACTCTTTATGGTTAAGCACTTTTAAGAGCGGCACTTCATGTGAATCCAAAGATATTATTGTGCCGTAACACTTGGCTCCGGAAAATATGTGCAAATACAGTGTTACTCCATATTGTGCGTAAGTAATGGACCGGATGGGAAAGTAAATCTTGAGGGGAGTATGGGAACGGTCACGGAGGGGAATGGAAATACGGCGAACCATACCTTTTGCTATTCACCAATTTAGCGAGCAAAGATTGGAGAGAGAGAGAGAGAAAATAAACGCTCTCCCTTATGACATAGTGTAACTTGTAGCACACTGGCCGGAAGTGATTCATTTAATTAATGGAATACTGCCAATGATACCTTTTGCCGGATACCAGATGATTGTTTTGTTATTATTTGGATCAGTGTTATTTTCATATTATTATTATTATTATTATTATTATTATTATTATCAGTATTATTGTTTTATGTTTTTTCTTATTAGTACCCACTTTTTATTGGTTGCTATTGCTGTCGTCATTGTTACTGCCAGCATTTATTTTCAACTTGTTATGTTTTCGTCATGAATTGAGGGAAAATCGAGTCCATTCTAGAGAGGAAAAAATATTCTAATCTCGGTCTTAATTACACTATTTACAGCAGGTATTTCCCTCAGAAGCGGAATATAGGTAAAGGCAGTCACTCAGCCCTAACGAGCGCATGTAGCAGCACCGTCGACCTAACACACCTCAGCCTTGCCTTGCCCATCGCCGACCTGTCCGCAGATTTCATTGAGCGTCACATCTATGCGCCCTGAATTACAGGACGCAGAAATAACTGAAGCTTTAATAAGTTAGTGTCACTTATATATTTTCATTTTTAGTGGAGAAATTACTGTTGGGTGGCAGAGGAGGCTTAGTGGTCAAGAATTGTAGTTTTTTTTATCTGCTTAGGGAGGTGTAAACATAGATCACCTAGGAAGAAATATTGCTGTTCTCTCTTTGCCCTTATCGCCACGAACCCCGGCACCGGCGACACACAAATCTTGAATGAGGTGTTTAAACGGGTGTTACTTTTTTCCTCTATCGACGAGTCTGCCCCTAATGAATGATTGGGCTACACGGTGAAACATGGTATTAAAGGCGTTCAAGTTTAGTGTCTCATTATCGACCAGTCAACACGAGGATGAGGTTGGACGAATTGACGGCCAGTGACCGCATAACCCGCTTCTCCTGTGATAGCCTCAAGGCCAGGCCCAGACAGGCTGTTCTGCGGAGTGACAAGACAATTCCGAGCCAATTATAGAGGCCGGAATGGCAATTATAGGGTCCGGATCTCCCTGCCGGAACCTGGTGATGGTGGTAGTTGTGGCTGCGGCGGTAGTGGTGGTGTCGACGGTGGTGGTGGTGGCTGCCCGCACAGACTGACTGAGGAAGGAAGGGAGGGAGAGAGCTGGCGCAGGCTGGTGCTCCGGTTTCCTCCTCTCGCCCCTCTTCTCTTGGCCCACTTACCTCTCTCTGTATCCCCCCGCCCTAACTCCTCCCTAAGCCTTACCTCTTCAGGTTCTCAATGAACTGAGCCTTGGGATGAGCCGCGTCTGATCTGACATGTTCCCTTGATCCAAATTGATATCAATGTGGCTGATTCGGATGCGCACACATTTTTTGTGTGTGTTATCACTCACAGCTCGTAATTTTAGATCACTTGATAACCTTACGATGAGTAATCTGCAAAATAAGGAAGTGCTCACTTAGCTATAGACAACATCAAACAAACTGTCACCCCAACCCCCACTTACACCACAAATAACAGGACGGTGGCTAAGTAGTCAGCATGCCGGCGCGGCGTCTTGGAGGACCCGGGTTCAAGTCCCTGTTCGCTGATTCAAGCTGATAGTTTTCAGTCATCACCTAGTGCCCTAAGACTAGCCATACTCTGTCCTGATCACCACCTATCAAGCCGAACTCCAGCGAAACTCTAAAAAAAGGGTCGAATGAAACTGCAGCAGGCAGCATGAGCCAAGCAAAAATGGCTGCTCTATTAAACACTTGCCTGCGCCACTGTCCGCCAAAGTAAAAAAAAAAAATCTGCAAAATCAACAAACTGCCATCATCACCCACATCACCACCACCACCGCTGCCGTCGCCACCGCCACCATATCCACCACCACTACCGTCACCCAGCTCGTCGACGCTTAAACATTCTCATTAGGGTAATCTGTCTCTCCCTGTTGATGATCTTCCCTTTGGCCCTCTTTTCATTCATCTCCTGACTGTCCATCTGTGTCTTTTGATCTCCGCTGATTGGCTGCGAGTGTCATCCTGCCAATGGAGCCACTTCACCTGTGTTATCTGAGTGGGCTCGCTTTCACCTGTCGCGCTACCGTTACATTAGCTCCTCCCTCCCTGCCTCCCTCTCTCTCTCCCTCTCTCCCTCCTCTCTCCCTGTTACTCCTCATTAATTAAGCGGATGCGCCACGTTGCCATGACTGGACACAGGTGAAGCGAGGCGGCAGGTGAGGGCTGATTCAGGCTTTGACTCCCTACATTTACTCTTTGTTCTCTTCTATTGATGGGTTTCGTATTGGACTTAAAGGAGTACTTAATGAAATGGCCCGCTAAATGTTCCACACGAATTTTAGACTCTTAGAGGGTTTCATAAGTGTATTTTACTGCTTTTGATATATGAATATAGTTATCTACTTTCGAAGTACCTAAGGTTTTCATATAATTCACAAGGAAGTTTGAATAATCTTCATTTCTTTTTAATTAGAAAAGGTCTAAATGAACTATACTTAATTTTACAATCGCCAGTTCATGTATTATCAGTAGAAATATCCATACACCAATCTAATGTCGCTGTGATTTACTCGTTTCACCTTCACTGGACCAAGCGTTGCACACTTTGAACATTACCACTCATTTTTCATATGCAATTGAAACGGTTTGGCATAAGAACAACAAAAAAAGTCCAAATAACTTACAATTCTCTTCTTTTGTCTTCTTTGCATCCTAATAGTTGATTTACAGAGCTGGGCACTTCCGTACCTCTGTCCGCACCTCCGCTCCAAGTCCGTACCTCGCACATTTTATACCTAGTCATTTGTGAAAGATACATATAGTAAACTGAATCAGCAACATATCTTTCCTTATTCCCATATCTTCTCTTCCTCTTTTGAATGATATTAACCGGAATTTTCTTTTAATAGTTTTGGGTACGGTACCGGAGGTGAGTGAAAATACGGACTATATGTGTTTAGCTCTGTTGATTTATTTTTATTTCTCAGCTTTCTCCCTCGCTTCCCCTCACATCTTTTCAACAATTTATATATTTTTGTTCAGCAGCTCCTTCCGTTTACTGAAATTTCTTTTTTCTATTTTTTTTCTCCTCCATGACTTCCTTTTTTTGTAAGTATTTCTTCTTCATTTTAGTATTTACTCTCATCCTCACCCATAAAACTTCACTTCCCTCCCCTGTACTCCTTTCTTTCCTTTTTCCACTGTACTATTTTTTCCTTTCTCACAAACCAACTTTCACCTTTTTCTTCCGTATATTTTTTCTCTTTAACAGCTTCTTTCTTTTCTTCAGTTTTTATACTGTCTTTTACACGTCTCTTCCCCTCACACACACACACACACACACACTCTCTCTCTCTCTCTCTCTCTCTCTCTCTCTCTCTCTCTCTCTCTCTCTCTCTCTCTCTCTCTCTCTCTCTCTCTCTCTCTCTCTCTCTCTCTCTCTCTCTCTCTCTCTCTCTCTCTCTCTCTCTCTCTCTCTCTCTCTCTCTCTCTCTCTCTCTCTCTCTCTCTCTCTCTCTCTCTCTCTCTCTCTCTCTCTCTCTCTCTGTCTCTCTCTCTCAATAATAGTAGGGGCTGAAAACTTTGTCTAACCTTTTATCTGCAGTGTAAAATAGTTTAATATTGCAGATAGATGTTTGTGAATCGTGTAGTTGAATATATTTTAAATGTTATATATACTTGTTTCTCCTGTGGCTTGAGTCCGGGGAATAGGCCAACATCTTATTAATTCACTAAAAAGACAAAATTGAACACATACAACGGCCGTCTATTTACTCCTCTCCCTGTAACCTCTGTAAGTCATTGTGTTCTGCCAGAAATATTTGAATAATTAAAAACAGGTTGAAATGAAAAAAAGAAATTCGTAGTACGAATATTATTATCTACCAAAGAATGGGGATGCCAAATAAAGGATATGAACGGGAAATTTCTTTTTTATTATTTTTTGCTCCATGAAAACTGGTCTGAGCGAGTATTTCAGTTGGAACATTCTTCATTTCCGGAGACTTTATTTCTGCCAAAACCGGTGCATGACAGGGAGAGAGAGAGAGAGAGAGAGAGAGAGAGAGAGAGAGAGAGAGAGAGAGATGCCACACACACACACACACACACACACACACACACACACACACCCCCCCCCCCCCAGACACACACACACACACACACACACACACACACACACACACACACACACACACACACACACACACACACACACACACACACACAGATCAACTCACGTAACCAATCTCGCTTGTCTGATGATGAGGCCCTCACATAGCACGAGCTTCCCTCCATCTTGCCGGCATCCCTCAGAGAACATTTAGGAAGCGCTCGCCATCCCTCTCAGCCGCCCGAGGAGTTACCTTGAGCTACTGGAAGGGGGACGCTGCGCTGTAATCTGTCTGTGTCGTGTGTTATCCTTGGTGAACTCTAGGGAGGGTTGAAGGAGAGGGAAATGAGGAGAGAGATGAGAAGAAAGATGAGGAGAGAGATGAGGAGAGAGATGAGGAGAGAGATGAGGAGAGAGATGAGGAGAGAGAGAGAGAGAGAGAGAGAGAGAGAGAGAGAGAGGGGGGGGGGGGAGACAGAGGTGCTCCTTGTAATCAGTCCTCTTGATCCTTAGCTAAAAATACATAAATGTTTCTATTTTGCTTCTGAGATGTTTTGAATAAAATCAAATTAATGGATTTTTTCTTGCATTAATATTTTTGGGCGGGCTGTGAATAAGTTTCTTAATAATACTCATGCTGTACTTATATGTATCCTTTCTTAATCCTATTGTTATGTAACTTTTGTACACCACTGTTCAATTTTCTTTTGATTTAAACATTTTCTGTTACTTCCTTTCTTTACAATTGTATTTTTGCATTTTTACAGTTGCATTAAAACAAGTGAAACTGCTCATGTTAAAAGAGAGAGCCGGAGAGGAGCGCTGCTTGGCGGTGCAGGTGTACACACGGGTGTCATTCATTCCCTTTTATTGCGTTTGCCAAGACACCGTTAGAGGGAAGGTTATTGGCCCTTTCCAAGCCTTTAATTGCGCTGCCTGCCACTCCCGCACACACACACACACACACACACACACACACACACACACACACACACACACACACACACACACACACACTCCTCAGGCGGTGGCTGAACGGATAGCAAGACGGCCCCGCGTTCAGGAGGACGCGAGTTCAATCCCCGACCGGTGCCACCAAGCTGGGATTTTTCAGCTGCCGAGTGGCTTAAAACTACCCACATGCTGTCCAGAAAACCACCTATCAACCCGGACTCTAGATTCTAGGATTAAAGATGAGCTCCGGGAGGGCAGCATGAGCTAATGCAAGATGGCGCCACTATAAACACTCGCCTGCGCCAGAACGGGCTGGGCCGACCATCAGGACCTACCGGGAAGAAGTCTTGGACCGACCATCAGGATCCACCGGGAAGAAGCCTACCGGCACAATAGACCAAGACGTAAAAAAAAAAAAAAAAAAAAAAAACACCATCGTTCTTGCAATATTACTTGCTGTTTCTAAGGCTTCAACCACCTTACCATCTTTCTATTATCTTTTTTTTTCTATCCGCCATTTTTTTGCATTATATCTCTCTAGAAATTAGTAGCTTGCATATATATCTACCTTTTTTATAATGCATTTTGTACTATGGTCATTACCAGTATAACAGCCTTTATAATGTTATAGTTGAGTCAGTCTATGGTTGAGTATATGAACGTTACAATTTTTTTTTGAAGAGAAGTACAATTCTAAGGAGATACAGAAGGAAGGTAAAGGGAAGACTGATTCGTACCAAAAATCTACGTGTAACAGGAATTGTATTATGCGCCTTTTCTCTCTCGCGTCGATCTTACTTGTTGAAATGGTATACAGTGAAACAATGAAATGTCTGCTACTTATATGTGGAAAAATTACTTCTTACACTGTAAAGTCCCTTTCTGATATTCTTTCAAATAATTTTTTTCTTCACTTTCATTAACTTTAAACCTACACCCCAGCCTGGCCCCCTCTTTAACTCGCATCCTAATCCCTCGAGCTCTTAGTGTCTCGTGTCTCATCTACTTCCTTCTCTCATTGGCAGCTTCATCCTCTCTGTCAGATCAATTCCTTGCTTCCTTTTCTCCACCCAATCCCTCGCCTCCATCCCTTTATTCTTTCGACTTTGCTGCCTTGTATCCTCAATTTCTTGCCGTTTTAGCATCTCTTTCAGTTTCTCCCCCTCCTTATACTTCTTTCTCCCTCTCTCATTTTTTCCCGTCTCCTTCTTTATTGTCTCTTTTCCTACGTTCATCCATTTGTCCTCCCTGCCCTCCTCATTCCTGTCTCACCTCCCCTAATCCTCGCTCTCCTTCCTTGGCCCCACGATTCCCCCATCAAGGGTTCACGTTACAGGTACTCAAGTCTCGGCCCATCTTGCCCTCATCCCCAAAGACGACACCTGACTCCTCCGCTGCTTCCTCTCCCTCGCCTTTCTCTTCGGCCTGTGTGTGTGTGTGTGTGTGTGTGTGTGTGTGTGTGTGTGTGTGTGTGTGTGTGTGTGTGTGTGTGTGTGTGTGTGTGTGTGTTTGTGTGTGCGTGTGTGTGTGTGATTGTGTGATTGTGTGTGTGTGTGTGTGTGTGTGTGTGTGTGTGTGTGTGTGTGTGTGTTTGTATGTGTGTGTGTGATTGTGGGATTGTGTGTGTGTGTGTGTGTGTGTGTGTGTGTGTGTGTGTGTGTGTGTGAGAGAGAGAGAGAGAGAGAGGTTTCAGAGGGTGCATCCGTTAGCACGAGCGTGAAATTTATATATTAATTGGTAATACGATGATCCCTGAATTTAACTATGCAATTTCCCGGGCAAATGGGTCAGACAGACTGTGCAGCGCCGAATTTAGTGCTGCGGGTTTTAGTTCTTTGTAGAAAAGGCTAGAATATGAGAATAAATATGAATATTTATTTATACTTGTATTTTTAGTTTTATTAATCTTTTAAGAGTTAAAATATAATTTTCATTTTTTTGTAGTGACAAATTAAAGTCATTGAAACGATTAATACTCGTTCAGTTTTTCTTATCTTGTATATATATATATATATATATATATATATATATATATATATATATATATATAAATATATATATATATATATATATTTATATATATATATATATATATATATATATATATATATATATACTTTTAATGCATTTATACTTATGTACATATGCATACTTTATAAATATGTTCATATGCATACACATACATACTATGCATCATATGTCAAAGGTTTTTAATGCTCTAAAGTTTTGTTGAAAACTAGTTAGTCAAGAATAACAGTTGAATACAATAACGTCTGAAAGAATGAAATAATTTTTCACTTACTTATTTATTAATGTTGAAATTAATCAAATTTAAAACTAAACGTAAGAATCACATTTTTAATTCGTAGCAGCAAATTAAGAGATTAAGCATTATTAATCGTCCTTTTACTTCACTATTGTAAATTTTGAATAAATATACATTGCAATTAAATAAAACACATTGAATGTGCTCTCGCGTGATTGTAAACTCATATAACAGGCGTTTTTGTGTAAGAGAAAAAGTTGAACTAAGGCTCAGGTACACTGGTAAAAAGGACCGAGCCGGAAGCTCCTGCCCGGCCGTGGATGCATGGGAACGGAAAGCCGAACATAAATGGTCCGTACGTGACTGTAGTAGGATAAGCTCTTTGTGTCAAGGCTTTATTATAGAGGGTTAGAGAACGAAACAAAACAGCAGTTCTTTTATATTATTTAGGCAGAATTCTGAATTGTGTCGGAAAAAAACAACTGTAAAAAGAATTCGTGTTTCATCATTAAAAAGAGATTGACTATCAATGACGTGATGCCAGTAGACTGCACAACGCGTTTATTCCATTTTTATCTCTTTTTAGTCGGAAGCGTTTTAAGTAGTGTGGAAATGAAAGGGAAAAAAACAACTTTAACTTGAAAGGAAACATTGAAAGAAAAATAAATGTTGCTATCTGAGTACGGACGAACCTTCAAACTCTTTCCAGTGAGTCAGTTTTCCATTACATGCATGAAGCGAACAGTTGTAGTTTTTATCTTTTTTTTGTTTAGTTTATTTGTATTTTTTTTTTTGTATTTTTTTTATTTTTACGTTGCTGCCTATTGCGCCGGTAGGCATCTTCCCGGTGGGGCCTGATGGTCGGCCCAAGGCTTCTTCCAGGTGGGGCCTGGTGGTCGGCCCAGCCCGTTCTGGCGCAGGCGAGTGTTTATAGTGGCGCCATCTTGCATTGGCTCATGCTGCCCCCCGGAACTCGTTCTTGATTCGCTTGGACGGCTTCCTCTAGAGTCCGGGTTGATGGGTGGTCTTCAGGACAGCATGTGGGTAGTTTTAAGCCACTCGGCGGTGACTGAAAAATCCGAGTGGTAGCGTGGGGATTCGAACCCGCGTTTCATATTTTTGTTTATTTAGTCTATTTATCTTTTATTTTTGTTCTTGTAGCTGTTTGTTAATTCCTATCATTCTTCTCAGACATTTGCTCATTTGTTTAAATTACTTTGATATAAATGTTTATTAATTAATTCATTTATTTGATTGTCTCTGAATCCTTTTTCTCGCCTTAGTGCACCACTCGGCCTCTTCCTCCTCTCTCCCCAGTTCTCCCCCCGGTCAGCTGTTTGCCAAGCACGTGTATATTCATTTGGGGATTGTTGTTCGCTTTCGGCTGTTTGAGTGATGAAAGGCCGAGGCCGGGTGGCTCGCAGATCAAAATGAAATGTTGCCTTCCACTTTATTGTCGATGAACGATGACCCTGAACCGGCCGGTGATGGCTTTCCGCGGTGTTTCCTCGCTGTGTTTTATATTCTTGCTTTTTCTTTTTTTGTCTGTCTGTTGTGCATTTTTGTCTTCCTGTCGTATATTCTTGTTTGCATTTACGTGTTTCCCTCTTCGTGTGTCTCCGTCTGTCTCTGTTTTTGTGTTCATTTGTTAGTTTCTGTTGGAGTGTGTTAGTATGGCGGGGTTTTCTCTCTCTCTCTCTCTCTCTCTCTCTCTCTCTCTCTCTCTCTCTCTCTCTCTCTCTCTCTCTCTCTCTCTCTCTCTCTCTCTCTCTCTCTCTCTCTCTCTCATCCCCCCCCCACACACACACACACACACTCCACGGCTCTTTCACTGTTGCATAATATTTAGATTCACTTCTCATAAGTTACTGGCGATGAGATATTTTGTATCCTGTATTATTTATTGAGTGAATATGCATTTTTTCTTCCTGCATCGTTTATTTCACAGATTTTTTATTACGTAGCATTTCACGCTTGTACACGTATTTGACTAAGTGCACTTATGTAAGCTATCACAGTGTGGCTTATAATAAACCCTCTAAAAAATGTGGTTTTAATAGAAAACTTACATAAAAAAATTCCAGCATTTTTCCGACTGCTTTTTAACCGTTTCCACTCCGATGGCTGTTTTATGTTTGCAATTCGCTTTAAATAAGAGTATCCAAATAAGGCAATAAAGCGGTATTGGAAGCCAGAGTGAAATAAATGCTGTTTTTTTCTGCAGTCTTGCATATAAATGAACACACACTGAGGGCGACGGTAGGGAACAAGGAGCTGAGAAGCGTGAGAGTAAATAGCAACAAAGGGGAATAAACGAGGGGAAATAAAAGCACATCATAAAAAAGATGAAGAAGACATTGTTTGAGATAAGAGGGTGACATAAAAAAAAAGAACACCAAATGAGGGAACGAAAAGAGGGAATAATTCACGAGATGAGACACAAAAAAGGGAGAGACGAAGGGAAAGAGAGAATACAGTGACAAGGAAGGATTACAAATGAAACGCAAGAGACAGAAAGGAGGAAGGAAGGAAGGAAGGAAGGAAGGAAGGAGGAGAGGGAAGGAAAAGGATACAGTACGGGGAAAATAAACGCCTGAGATTACCACGCTGGATGCCAGAGAGAAGTAGCTTAAGTCTCAAAGGGAAAAAAATAATGAGAAACACTTTAGCTGAAAAAAGGAAGAGAAAGTTGAGAAGAAAAGAAAGACAAGGAGAAATAAAAAAAAAGCTAAGGAGAAAGAAATAGTGGTTATGAGGAGATGGTTGAGAAGGAGGAGGAGGAGAAGAAAGTAGAAATAGTGGGTGATCAAGAAAAGAAGATACAGAGGAGGAGTAGGAAGTGGAAAATAACATGATGATAACGTAAGATAATATGACAAAAGATGGAAGAATAATGTGATAATGGAGCGGCTGTGTTCCATAAGCGTAGGGAAAAAGAGCCTTCCTTGTTGTATATTAAAGGAGATGAGATTATAATGATGTTACGCCCAAATTTGACTGACAGCCAAAAAAAAGGAACCCCATCACCTCGAGATAAGAGGAAATTCAAAGTAGGCTCCAAGAATATTTATTTTCTTTATGTAAAAATTCTGTCCCACGAAGTTTTAGAAGTTTGCTCAGCTTCTTTTTTTCTTCTCTTCCTCATCCTCCTACTCTTTCTCTTCTTTCTTTCCCCTTTATTCTTCCTCCTCCTCCTCCTCCTCAGTCTCCTCTATTAAACCTCCTCCCAGTTTCATTCTCTCTCTCTCTCTCTCTCTCTCTCTCTCTCTCTCTCTCTCTCTCTCTCTCTCTCTCTCTCCACAAACATTCACACAATCTTCTTTGTCATTCACACTCTTCACACTATTTTCCTAGTTCTTTCTATCGCCAATTCATTTTTTCTGCGTCTTTATATGTCTGTCCGTTTATTTCGGTTATTATTTTCTTTTTCTTTTACTTGACTTGCTGGCGTTATATTGTTTTCTTCAATCTTCAACTTTTTTCCATTCTCTTCCTCGTCCTCCTCCTCCTATAGTTTGCCTCTCTATTGTCTATCCTTCATTAATGGCTTTTATTCCTCATTTCTTCTTTCAACATCATTTACTGTGTTTGTTTCCTTTTTTTTTTAATCAGAAACGTTGCACCCTTCGCAAGTATTATCTTTTCTTCTTTCTCCAATGTCTCTTATCGGATTATATTTTTTCTTCCTCTCCACCTCGCTCTCCGCCTGTTTTCCCCCCTTTTATTTATTTTCGTCATCTTCTCCTTAGCCCCTTTTTTTTCTTCATCATCTACCTCTCCCCTTCCCGTTTTCCTCCTCTTCTCCCCTCGCCGTCATCATCATCATTTGCCCCCTTCCTCGTCCTTCCATTCCCTTAAAACCTCTCATTCCCTTTTCCCTCCGCGGGGTGACCACTTCCCTTTCTCTTATTTGTCTCGGGACTCGCCACCAGCGGCCGCGGGATACATTTCGGAGCCTCCTCAAGACGCCTCAAGAATATTAATTTGTTTACGCCGTCAGAAACACGTCCTTCGCCATATGTTTTTGTGTGACCCTCCAGGTTTAGAAGCTTTCTTAACAGACAGACACGTGTAAGGGGGCTGACACACACACACACACACACACACACACACACTGACAGACACACACATTTTGTTATTTGTTTGTTTGTTTGTTTGTTTGTGTGTGTGTGTGTGTGTGTGTGTGTGTGTGTGTGTGTGTGTGTGTGTGTGTGTGTGTGTGTGTGTGTGTGCTTTGCGATGACCGTCGAGATGTTTCGTTACCCACTCATAATGGGTTCCTTTTCTTTAATAATCTTTAAACTGAATTGTGTAGAAGATAACTTAGGAATAGCATATCAACTAAATGAGTAATGGAAGACTTTGTGCGTTCTGTGACCAGCCACAATTATCTCTGTACTTAGATATTACAACAGTCATCGTATGTGTCGGCTACATCGTGTTATTAACGTGTTGCGTGTCACGAAGAGAGGGATAAAGTAGCTCACGAGGAGATGTTACTAGCATGTTGCATACTATGAGGCAAGGAAACCATACCCCACAGTCGACCTTAGGGTTATTTCCTTTGTTTTTATTCTCTCTCTGTCTTAGTTCTCCTGTTTATTTTGCGTCAGGATGTTTGGGCGGCAGGGGCGGGGAATTGTCAGGAGACGTTAATGGTCACGCAGCCGGCCCCGAATGACGGTGTTGATGCGTCCTGGGCACGGCAGGCGGAGAGGTGGCTTGATGGCGGAGGCGGCGGCGTGTGTGCAGCCTTGCAGGGGGAATTAGGACGCCGGTGATGGTAATGAAACTCTGCAGGGAAAGGAAAGGATGGACGAGAGGGCCGAGTGTGTCTTCGTGAGTGGATGGCTTGTGTCGCTCGCGTCCCTGTCGCCCACCACGAGATGAAAGACAAAGGCGGGATGAGGGACAGGAAGGAGGACGAGGATGAGGATGAACTGGAGAACGAGGATGAGGAATTTGTCTCTTAGACTTATTGTGGTATGCTTGTGTAGCGTTGCGGCCAAAACAATGACATAAAGGATGTGTGTCAGGGAATAGGTTGGTAACATAACGTATGAATGTATTGTGCGTTGCTTGTGGTGTGTTGAGATGAAATTAAAGGTTACTTACACAGAAACCCTCTCCCACAAATTAAGAAAGGAAAAAAAAAAGATTAAAGATGACTAAGACGCACTGCCTGACTTTTTGTTTTCGTATTTACAGTAATTTCTCATTCTACAGTATTCCGTCGCACTCTTTGGTTTGCAATTACATGTAAAGGTGCAACATCTACATACAGGTTAATCATTCATAAGTACAATGTTTTTTGTTTATATACAGTATACAACCCAGGAAAGGTTTCATTGATACGTTCGTTCGTTCGCCAGTCACTTCGTTTGGTCCTTTTTGTTATACGGCAGATCCTCGGGGCATCAGTCACTCAGACACTGGAATTGTGAAGCACCTGGACCCAAGGAGCGAACACGGCTTGCTCCCGGCGAAAAAAAAACCTCTACAGAGTTGCCTGTTTCTAATTCCGTCACGGATGTGGAGGTGAGCCATTCCCCTTGCTGAGCAGGTCTGTCGGCTTACCGCGTTGAGGCCCGCCGGGAGCGGAACACTGGGAGTTTCTTGCCTGGAGAGAAAATAGCCTCCCTATTTTTCTCTTCCTTACTCAGGATTACCGAGGAAAGAAGACAAGAAGAGGACAGGAAGGATGTTTCTGCCATTGCTGTCTCCACTGTGGCATTACTCCACCGTCACCCTCGTTCCACATAGCCCCGAGGCCCCACACAACATTTTAAAGGAAGAAGTAATTTTTTCCCTGTTGGTCATTGGGGGATATGAGGAAGAGGGCAATAAGTGTCCTCGCCCGGGGCTGTCCTTGCCCTCGTAAGCCTTGACCCTTGGCCCTCGACAGCGCTTCAACTATCAAGTGTGGCCTCTAGTGGAGTTATTATGTAACTAATTATTTTACCAAACATCATGAAAAAAGGATAAACTTTATTTTTTCTGTTCGATTTAAACACACACACACTGTGTGTGTGTGTGTGTGTGTGTGTGTGTGTGTGTGTGTGTGTGTGTAGCAAGAAAAAAAACGGCAGCTTATGTGGCCTCCTGAGAGGAGCTGTTATTGGTGTTTCTGTTGTTATTTTGTTTGGTTATTGTCTTTTAATTAGTCACGCGATCTGCCTTCTTTATTTACCAAATGTTTTGAAATCCCTCAATTCCCTTTACCTGAGCTCAAAACATTTTATTTCTTAGTTGTTGCGAGAAAAGTGCGAGAAGAAGGTGTCAGGGTAAGACCAGTAAATTGGTAAGGAAGAGGCTCTTGGAAGCCCCCGCGCGGTCAAAGTTGGTTGGCTTTTCCTCAGCAACAGGACGCAATGGAACTAATCCAGCGATAAATCAGTCAGATTTAGTCGGGAGAAAATACTGTTGACACAATTTACTTCTCTCTGTTTATTCAATCATAACTTGCGCTTCATTTACCTTCTTTTGTTTGATATCAGAGTTCTTGCTGTGTAAAATAAGCAGTTGAAATCTTTTATCTGGAGGTGAAAGTTTTAGACGTGTCAGGAATTAGGGCGCGTCGAGGGTTTTCCAGGAAGGGAGTGACTAAATGGGTGCGAAGATAATGTAAAGAGAAAAATGTATATTCTTGCGGAGGAGAATTTTTTCCCAAGTTCATATTTACCTGGAATATTCAGGTGAGGTGCGAGGCGAGACGAGGAGTGGAAAAAACTTAGGCGAACCAGATACAAGGAGAGAGGAAAACTGGTAGTGGAAATATCATATCTGGTATATGAACGTAAGCTGCTTATACCTGTGTGTATTTATAAAAAAAAAATATCAGATGAGTATAGTGACAAAATATCAAACACATTTTTACTTCTTTCCTTAAATCGTTATTATTTGTTTTTTTATTGTTTACTGCTTTACTTATTTGTTGATTAAATTGGACATAAATGACGTGCACCAAATCAATTAATGATAGAGACTAAGGACAAAAATACACAAGTGAAAAACAGTTTGAAATCTAAAGTCAGGAAAATAAACAAAAGCATTCATTCATCTATGTGTTCAGGCTCGCCGCATTCGCATTCTCGTCCATCAATCATTTTCATCAATGGAACACACGGCATGGACGTGGGGAAGGTTCAACAGTTTCATTTATTGTTGTACCAAAATGAAAACTTAAAAATAGAGATGTTATGATAGGATGAAGATTTAACTGCCTTCTGCATGGTTTTACTGCAGCGAAGGAGGATAAAAAAGAGTTCCTCAGTGGCCACAAAGAACTTAATACGTAATGATTTAGTTGGGCCTCGCCGGAGCACCTTGCTGGTTCTGCGCGTGAGGACCACCGTGATTCCGGCGATTAAAAGGACACGGTGAGGAAGAAGACGAGGGCAATGCCGCATCCAAAGGCTTATTGATTCTGCTTTGAGGTAAGAAATTTGCCGAGGCAGAAAAAAACAAACTTTGTGGCCGATTATTCTTCAGCGGCTTTCCTTTGCCAGAAGACGACTGAGAGGTTTTTGCTTGGAGATCGTGTTCAGTCTGCCGCACTCGTTTTTATCCTTCTTTACTTCCTCTTGTTGATAGCCTGTGGGTCATGCAGACAAATTGCTTTGCAGTTTTATTGGATATTGTACATTTGGTAGTCATGACTTCCAAAGGTGGTGGGGACAAGGTTAGGTCCTTTTTTTTTTTTTTTTTTTTTTTTTTGTGTGTGTGTGTGTGTGTGTGTGTGTGTCCAACTCGTGATCAGGCCGTGGTGGTGGTGGTGGTGAAATAGACATACACTCTCCTGCCTTGTGCTCCGTTGGTGAGCACTTGAGTCCACGCTCAGCTACTGAATATGCCACCAGACTTACCACCAAAACTAACCACAGCCGACATCGACACCACCACAGCTACCACCACCATTATCACCATAATAGCCACCATCACAACACCACGTACTCTCACGAGTCATTTCCACCATCCATCTATCCTCATGCCCAGCGAACCATCCCGCCCATCCATTCGCTAAATCAACCATCCCGCTCAGTCCACCACCACCGCAACCATCACCACTCGAACCAACAACAATAACCACCACTAGCACCACCACTATTGCTACCTCCAAAACCACCAGTCTCTCTCGCCCACACTTCACAGCCAGGAAAAACTCGGCACCAACTATTGACTGGATTCGAGAGGGACGCTCAGACAAAGGTTCCTCGACTCCTCATAAAGGGAAAGGAAAAAGAGGAAGAAATGTTCCGCTGACTACCGTGAGGTTAATTTCTCTCTCTCTCTTTCTCTTTGTCTCTTTGTGTATTTACCTGTCGTGTCTGTCTCGTGTCTCTATATATTGTCTCTTCTTTCATTCATATGTCATTATCTTCTTTCTTCTTCTTCTTCTTCTTCTTCTTTTTCTTCATCTTCTTTTCTTCTTCTTCTTTTTCTTCTTCTTCTTCTTCTTCTTTTTTTTCTTCTTCTTCTTCTTCTTCTTCTTCTTCTTCTTCTTCTTCTTCTTCTTCTTCTTCTTCTTCTTTGTGTGTGTGTGTGTGTGTGTGTGTGTGTGTGTGTGTGTGTGTGTGTGTGTGTGTATGTGTGTGTGTGTGTTTGTACATTACATATTGATAAAAACATTTTAAAACCATGAGTAACAGGCACCTTCCTTCCATATACACACATTCATACACTGCCATCCAATCACTTAGGTTAAAACTCCCTATCTCGGTATTCGATCTTCTGAGGACGTAGGATTCATGTGTTTCGGATTCCTCTTAATAGCGTGTTCATTGGTATGGTGGTGTATGCGGCCATTAGCATGCAAGCAGATATTGGGTGTAAACCGTAAGGAGGGAAAGGATAGGTAAGAAAAGGTAATAACTCAGAAGGACGCTGTTCACTTGTTTGGTTAAGTGATGATAAAATATTCCTCTGCACGAGTCTACTATATAGATGGGGTGTATAAAATTTCTTGTGTAGTATATTATTGTTTGCTTTATTTGGCATTCTATAAAAAAAACTGTGAAATTAAATGGTTTCCGACGCCGTACAGTATTTATTGATTTTGTAAAACCACCACCATAATGTCGATATCATCCGTAGTATAGTAGTAAGAGTAATGATAGAAGTAGAAGCAGTAGTAGTAGTAGTTTAGTAGTGGTAGTTGTATTAGTAGTAGTTTTAGTAGTAGTTGTAGTATTAGATCTAAAATTTCAATGTATTCATCCACTTGTTATTGATATCATTTTACTTTTCAGTTTCATTCATGCTTTTTCTTTTTGAGTGGATAAAGTAAAGCAAACTTTCATTCTGGCGTATGTCACGGTCAGGCCGGGTGCCGGCGTTCCTTCAGAGGTTTGTGTGTTTGACAGTGTGACAACACTGAATGTAGTGTGGCGAGATGTGGCGTTGCATTTGTCCAATGTTAGTGCTTAATATTCTAGTTTAGGTGGAATGATTGGCTGAAATAATGATTAATCACTGAGACCCTTGCAGGAAAAGACATATTTTATTATGAAGTTTAAAGGATGAGGAAAAAGAGGGAGCGACTTGGAATCCCGAGAAGGGCGCCACCACACGCAAAGGAGTGATATTGGCGAAGCCCTGACGTGGCGCCGCCGATTTTTGACGTGTCCTTTTCACATTTGTTCGCCTTGATCAGCCGGAAATAGCTCGATCTCGATGTCGACCCGCGTGACGACTTTACAAATATGAATTTTAATGATGTTCCTGGTGCAAGCAATTTTTTTCTTATCTAGGAATGGGATGTGATTCTGAAAACCTGCTTCTATGAATATTTAAATAAATTCTTCTTCAGAGAGTTGTGAGTCAAGTGGAGCTTTCTTGGATTAATATTTAAATAATTTATCAAATAATTTGTTCATCGTCCATCACATGAAATATCCACACTTGAATACATGAAATACTTACGGCCTTAGACACACACACACACACACACACACACACACACACACACACACACACACACACACACAGAGAGAGAGAGAGAGAGAGAGAGAGAGAGAGAGAGAGAGAGAGAGAGAGAGAGAGAGAGAGAGAGAGAGAGAGAGAGAGAGAGAGAGAGAGAGAGAGAGAGAGAGAGAGAGAGAGAGAGAGAGAGAGAGAGAGAGAGAGAGAGAGAGAGAAGCAGACACATACAGAATGGCATTAGCCAGTTAGACAGATCCCAGACAGGCAGGCAGACACACACACACTACCACTTACCCGCAGAAACGGAGAGGCCTTGCTGGAAACCATATCGAAGGCAATATCATGGTACATCAGATTGCCTCTGATCCGCAGGAGAATGGTAGACACAGACTGACTCGCGAATAGATACGAAGGCAGAGGAACAGGAATAAACGGATATGAGAGAGGTGTTCATACAGAAAAAAAATAGCCAACTGTGTATGTAGAGGAGAGAGAGAGAGAGAGAGAGAGAGAGAGAGAGAGAGAGAGAGAGAGAGAGAGAGAGAGAGAGAAGAATCTATATAGTCCTTCCGGCTGTTGTGTTTTATTCACAGAGCAAACTTTCCATTTTATAGTATATTTACAGTGACAGCTTAGTTGTGTCCAGAAATAAAGGAATTATATTTTCTTCTTGAGAGTTTAGAAGAAAACGAAGACGATATCATCCCGACGTTTTCTCTCTCTTGGCGGCCGCCCACAATCAGCTCCTTGAATTCTGCGTCAAACCGTTGGCAGCCAAGTCGTCGGGAGGTAATTCTGCTGAGAAGTGATCAGCCATTCCATTCCCGTCCCCGCGCGGGCTGAGCCAGGCTTCCCAACGATTATCTTGCGCTCGTGCTGCCATACCTCACACGTTTTCTTCTTTGTATTTTTGAGTCCCATATTAATTAGTGTCCCGTTTTTTAGTTTATGAAAGTTCTGTGCGTTTTCAATTAGTCTTTCTGAGATGTATTGTCATATTAATACTCATTTACTATTTTGTGCAAAAAATCCCTGAAGCTACTCTTGTTTGATATTGCCCTCTTTTATTATATCAAATGCAGTTATGTAAAAAAAACTTGAAAGGCGTTCATATTGCATAGTGTTGTACCATATATTCAACGTATCTCGGTTCATGTCGTAGCATATGCTTTCCTCAGTAAATGTGTTATGCTGGCCTTTGCCTGTCAATCATATAGCATTATCACGGGAAGCATTATGCAAGTATATTGACCTACAAGTCATGCTTTACTTCCCATGTATTGACGCATGTATTGACTGTAAATCATCATTGACCTATGTATCGTATTATACAATTTTTGTAGCCAGAACTTACACACCTGTGTGTCTTGCGGTTCGGTTAACCATTATGTTTCCCTCATATCTGGCCTTCCAGCAGTTTAGGTTTTCGTTTATTTTGTTGGTGCAAACATTGACCCTGACTTCGCAGCTTCCCGTCTAGCAGAGTTCCGAGCATGATAACACTGGGCTCTATTCCCGCCGCCACAACTTCCCGACTCGCCCATCAGGTTACGCTTCGTGGACGTGGAGGAGGAGGCAGAAGCAGCAACGTTGGTTTTCGTCCGTGTTGTTTTTGGGGCCCGCAAGCGAGGCTGGCGGTGGAGTTTGATGATCTCGGTAATGGAGTTGAGGATTGGACGGAGAGAGGAGGGAGGGAGGGAGGGAGAGTGCCTGCTGGTGGTGGTGCTCTCTTCTCCCTTTTCTTTTCTCGCTTCGTGGTTCGCTTCAATGGGAATCGGAGGAGTGGGGGGGGGAAGAGGATAGAGGAGGAGGGAAAGTGGGAGGAGGAGGAAAGAAGAAGGAGGAGGAAGAGAAGGAGGAGGAGGAGGAGGAGGAGGAGGAGGAGGAGGAGGAAGAGAAGGAGGCGGATGCGGAGGAGGAAGAGAAAGAAGAAGAGAAAGAGGAGGATAGCTGGATTGGGTTGTGGCTATTGGTATTCTCTGGTTAAATATTTTTTTTGAGTCAAGGGAGGCAACTCAAGGATAAAACAAAAGTACAAAGCCCGTAAAGTATTGCTTCCATAAACCGAAGACATTAAAGTTTAAAGTTGGGGGCTCACCTTAACCTCGGCGTGGCCTCACTGTTCATCTTGGTCTCTATTGGCCCGTCAGTCTTCAGTATGAAAATAATCCATTACCTGGGACACAGGGCAAGTGTGACATTTGGGTTACCACAGTTTACCTTCCTCAGATTTCTCCCGGCCGAAGGAGTGGACAAGCAATACGGTGAGCTAGGCCCTGAGTTTACCAATGACGGGTGAAAGAAGATATTGATTAACTCATGCACAATAAACATGGACAGCTTAGGGGTTATAGCACTTAGTTAACATGGAAATAATCATAACATTGATAGAAGAGCAACATCGCGACGTAATTTAAGTGTTTTTCTGTGGTAATTAAACGAAAAAGTTGTCTTTTCTGGTAGGATCTTTCAGTAAGAGTTTATAAGTCGGTGTTTTGTGATTTTCCATGTCTCGTAATATAATTATTTTGTAAGAGGTCCATTTAGTTACCTAAGTTTCTTGAAGTGTCACGAAACAAAACAAAATATAGAGGTAACAAATATGAGCGTACTATCGAAAACACAGTAGCTGCCTAAGATTACCTCTTTTTGTTTCATTCTTGCTTGAGCGTCTCCCTCCGGATATTGTTTCGCATCCTAAAACAGCTGATTAGCATCCGCTTTGCACCACACCCTCGCAGGCATACAAGGCTATTGAAATATTGACACAGCTGTTATCAAAACAACTAAACGCCGCGCCCTTTCGTGACGACGCCTTTGATCTCTTATCAGGAGCGTGTCAGTTTTCTCTCTCTCTCTCTCTCTCTCTCTCTCTCTCTCTCTCTCTCTCTCTCTCTCTCTCTCTCTCTCTCTCTCTCTCTCTCTCTCTCTCTCTCTCTCTCTCTCTCTCTCTCTCTCTCTCTCTCTCTCTCTCTCTCTCTCTCTCTCTCTCTCTCTCTCTCCCCACACACACACACACACACACACACACACACACACACACACACACACACACACACACTTGCACGTGTCCCCGCCGCTGGTGTACATGCCGTCAGGGTAATGAAGATAAGTGGACGCTTTGCGGTGCTTCAACTGACGAACTGGCCGACAAAAGCGAATATCATGCAGGCACAACATTTCCCAGCAGGAGGCTTTGCGGAGGTGCGCGTGTGCGTGTGGGTTGCTCGGTGTGGATGTGTTTGTGTGCGTTCTTTTTGTGTGTATCTGTGTGTGTTTCGTTGTCTGTGTGTGTGTGGGGGGGGGGGGGTGTCTTTGTTTTTTTTTGTGGTATGCAAAGTATAATGGAAACTGGGTATAAATATCAGTGTGACTCAGAATCCGGCCTTATATTCATCTGTCCTTTGGGAGGCTCGAGCTCAAGAAAGTGCTTTTAGGCAACTCGAATATCATAGTTTATTCCTAAGCCACATAGCATAGTCAGCGTGCTTCAGGTCCAGACTAGGAGCAAACACCAGGCAATGCACAGTGTCCACCTGGCACACGAGACTTCATATTAAATTTGTTGAATGGAACTTATTTTTTTGTCACTTTGTTTGTAGCCATACGATTTCTAATGATATACACGCTGACGCTATTTCTACTACTACTACTACTACTACTACTACTACTACCACCACCACTACTACTACTACTACTACTCTACTACTACTACTACTACTAATACTACTACTACTACTACTACTACTATTACTACTACTACTATTACTACTACTTGGGGAGGCGGTGGCTGAGTCGTCAAAGTAACGGCCTCGTGTTCAGGAGGACGCGAGTTCAATCCCCGCCCGGTGCCACCAAGCTGGGATTTTTCAGCCGCCGCCGAGTGGCTTAAAACTACCCACATGCTGTCCAGAAGACCACCTATCAACCCGGACTCTAGATTCTAGGATCAAAGATGAGCTCTGGGAGGGCAGCATGAGCCAATGCAAGATGGCGCCACTATAAACACTCGCCTGCGCCAGAACGGGCTGGGCCGACCATCAGGACCTACCGGAAAGAAGCCTTGGACCGACCATCAGGATCCACCTGAAAGAAGCCTACCGGCGCAATAGGCTGCAATGTAAAAAAAAAAAAATAATAAATAAAAACTACTACTACTACTACTACTACTACTACTACTACTACTACTACTACTACTACTATTACTACTACTACTACTACTACTACTACTACTACTACTACTACTACCACTACTGGTGCCAACTTCCACCACCTCTACACACACACACACACACAGATGCTATATGTCGGTGAAGAACTCTAAATTTCCGCCGGTATGTTTTACTCTACGGATCGGTCCTGTCATATTTCACTACCAAACGTTTCAGGAGCTCAATGGCTAGGGGCCTAAATGTTGTAGATTACCTTGGAGATCGGCAGCACCTGTCCTCTGCTGCGAGTCAGGCAAGTCAGGCCCAAATCGATATAGAATGTCCTGTTTTAAAAGAAGGGTGATGGCGTAATTAATGCAGCAATGAAGAGGTTCAAAAAGGCTTGTGTTGTGTGTTGTATGTGTATGTATCAGTGTTTGGTTATATTTAACATTCATTAAAATATTTTTTATTCGTTTCTTTTAATTTATACATATATGAATTCATTACACTGTCAGAGTTTATGATAATAATGACACTTTCCCCTATATGCCTCCTCTGAATCTCTCTCTCTCTCTCTCTCTCTCTCTCTCTCTCTCTCTCTCTCTCTCTCTCTCTCTCTCTCTCTCTCTCTCTCTCTCTCTCTCTCTCTCTCTCTCTCTCTCTCTCTCTCTCTCTCTCTCTCTCTCTCTCTCTCTCTCTCTCTCTCTCTCTCTCTCTCTCTCTCTCTCTCTCTCTCTCTCTCTCTCTCCTTCATATTCTTTCTGCCAATGTTTTTATTGCCAATCTCCAACGCTTCCCCTAATTCTTTTTCCTTCTCATTTTCCTCCTCCTCCTCCTCCTCATATTCCTCCATTTTACACCTTCGCTTTAGGTTTGACAGCCAGTTACTTCAATTCTTGTCGTTAATTTCGCAAACTTGCCCATTACTGGTGAGTAGAGCGAAGGAAAGATGAAATGAGATGAGTAAAGGTGAGGTCTTATGAGTCTTGTTAACGTAGACGAGGGAGAATGCAAGAGTTAGAAGTGGGAAGTGATCACAGATGAGTTCCAAATTTCAGAAGGATGTGAAGGAGGCGGAGAAGGAGGTGGAGGCGCAGCTAGAAGTGGTTGATGATGAAGATGCGGAAAGAGGAAGACGGAAAGATGAACGAGAATAAGTATTAGGATGAGTAGTAGAAGATGATAAAGAAACAGAAGGAAAACTCCAACAGGCCAACAATATTATCCGTAAAAGAATCATAGAATAAAGAAGAAGTAGGACACTAAGAAAAAGGAAGAGAATGAATGTTGAATGTATAGTAAGAGAAACAAGGTGAATAGGAAAGCAGAGAGGGAAACTGAAAGAAAAGAAAAAGGAAGTGAATCATTAGGACAAAAAATAGAGGGGAAAAAAGAGGAGGAGGACGAAAAGAAGGAGGAGGAGGAGAAAAATGATTGAAGAATTAAGAAATGTTAAATTATAGTATAAGGAAAAGATTAATTTTGGAGGAGAGGTATGAAATGACAGCATAAAGAGAGCATAAGGAGCATAAGAATAATGGGATAATATAAAGCCTAAGAAAAGTAGGATAATGTTAAAAGGAATATAGTATCACGGGGAGAAGAAAAAGAATCAAAAGGATAAGGAAAAGGGAGCAGAAATGAAGAACAGGAGGAAGCATCTCGTATGTATTCGTAATGTTGTCTTTACACCTAATTAAGAGGAAGAGAAGGAAATGAGTCAGGGGAAGAGAGATAAACATGAAAATGGAGGTGATGGGATGTTGTGAGTGAACAGGAGAAATGTCGCTATGATTAGTGTAAAGGGACGTAAAGGATTATGAACATGCAATAAATGAAATTAATTTGGAATAATATAACGTAATAAAATAAAGACGAAGATATTAGTTTATCAAGCGTTTATCGTGCCCTTCAACGACATGATAGATACGTTGATATTACCATGATTAAAAGTATGCTCGCGCCCGGGCGTGTACACACACACACACACACACACACACACACACACACACATACACAGAATTTGAGAGAGAGAGAGAGAGAGAGAGAGAGAGAGAGAGAGAGAGAGAGAGATTGTTGTGGTGGGTGGATTCTCATAGACAAAGTTTTAATCTTTGCGTCAGGAATCTGAATGTTTAACTAATTACATAACTGCTTGACGACGCGACACATGGACTTGAGTTGAGGCAGCAGATTCGGCACACGCGAAGCAGTGACATTGGTTTAATCACTACTGAAAGCATGAAGGGAAGAAAGAAAGGAGGAAGAGAGTATGACGGCAGGAAACAAGGAGATAGGTTGGAAGACAGGGATAAGGGGAGATGAAGACAAGCTGCGTTAGGTATAGTTGATAAGTAGATAGGTAGGGGTTGAGAGAGAGATGAGGAGAAGTAGGCAGATATTTAGGTAGGTATGTGGGAATGGATGTAGGGACGGAATGAGAGACATAGGTATGTATTTATAGAAGGAATTAAGTAGGAAAATGGTCACTAGATTGAGGACAGCAAAGAATGAAGAGGGAGACTAGAAAACCAAAAGAAACATTAAATCCGAAAATACCTGAACACGAAAAACAAAGAAGATAAGCAAGATTTCAAAGGATGTCAAAGTACGACGAGTACCACTAAAATGTGTAGAAAGAACTTGAAAACTAAAATGTCAGAGAGAGAGAGAGAGAGAGAGAGAGAGAGAGAGAGAGAGAGAGAGAGAGAGAGAGTGAGAGCAGCACCTAATCATTAATCTTTGTTCCACTGTCCCCCCTCTTCCTGCTCCCCACTGACTTATTTATCCCCTCCCCGAACCGACGGTAGTCATGTACAAATCATGGTCAAAGGCCCGAGCTTGTAGGCTCATCATGCAAAGCTGACCACAAGAGAGTGACCGAGGAAGCGATGACCAGGAGACACGAAAGACTGCAATTATGTTTTCTCTCTCTCCTAAGATATCACTGACTCTTCCCTTCTTTATTGAGCCTTCCTTTCCTTCTCGCTTTCACTGAGGTTTAAATGTATCATCTTATACTGCTATTAAGTCTTCTTTGTTAGCCACATTTTATTCAGTAACCTGTTTTTTTTTTCCTTTGTTCACTTTCTCAATCCATTTTCTTTACTGTTTTTTCTCATGATATTCCATACGTTCTTTTATTCATCGTTCCTTCCCCTTTACTGTTTAGTCTTTCTATCGCTAAAGTTATAGGATCTCATTTTCTTATTGTTCCTGTTGTTTTCTTCTTTAGCCTCCATTTTATCCCTTAAGTTGGGGCTCTCCTTCCTCTTCATTTACTTCTTCGATCCTTACGTCGCACCCATCCGACCTTTGTCCAGTCTTACCGATTCTGATATTTTTCATCTCCTTCCCTGGTCGTCGTTTCTTACATCCGTATATCCTTCCCTGCCTCACTTTCAGCACTATTTTTCTGACCTCAGTTCTCCTCCTGAAACCACTCGCCAAGACTATTCCTTTTCTTCTTGACTTTCACCCTCATGGTACTTCCTTTCCTCTGGTCTATAAACAACAGTTCACTTCTTACCATGTTCTTTATCTTTTCTATTCAACTTCGCCTCGTACAATATTTCTTTCACTAGCTTCCTTTAGATTTATTTTCTCCTTTTCTAACACTCTTTTCGACGGTATATATTCCCATGCGCTGCTCTCCTTTATGTCTTCTCTTTTCTACCCTTGTCTTACACTGTATTTCCTTCCCTCTATCCAAACTTTTTTTATTATTCACCTTCCTTTTCCTTATCCATTCCCTTCCTTGCCCTTCCCTCCCTCCCTCGGTCCTTAATAAAACAAACTTTCCTTTCCCCCCTCGCGCCTCCTTTCTCGTCCGTGTCTTCCTACGTGTTGTTTCCATTTCTTCCGAGCCTAACCTTTTTTTGTCCTTCCTTAGCCTTCCCTTACACTATACCTTCTTCCCTTTGGTCTATTTAATATCATGTTTTCTTTTTTCTCTCCCTATTCTTGTCTGATTTTCCATGCCCGTTTTTTCTTCTAACCTGACTTGTAATATTAGAGCTATACAGTACTTTTCCATTCCTTTTCTTTTCTCTTTCCTTCCTTCCTTCCTTCATCCCCTCATTTGTTTTGAATCGTTCTCTCTCTCTCTCTCTCTCTCTCTCTCTCTCTCTCTCTCTCTCTCTCTCTCTCTCTCTCTCTCTCTCTCTCTCTCTCTCTCTCTTTCATTTCTCCTCTCATTCCTTTCCCCTTCTCTCCCTACTCCCCGATCATGTCCCCTCTCCACCATCGCCCGAAGTGGTTGGACAAAGGGCATTGGGAAGCGAGGTGCGTGCGTTCTTTCGGGTCAGCTGGATGAAAGACGGCTAATAAACAACCAAAAAAGAAGCATGGTTGAGTAGGCAGAAGGACAGCGGGAGGTGAGCTAATGCCGGGGGAGTTCTTCTAAAACTTTGGTCTGATCCGGATAATCATTTACCGTAGGATTTTTTTTTCATCTTTTTAGCGTGTTTAATTTTTTTTCTCTATGATTTTCACTCCTATTACCGCAAAACGAGGTGTGATATTCCTTGCGTGGTAAATAATTTTTTGTGATACATGTTAATTAATGAAGGCATTAAAGTGTAATTCAGATCGATGGGATTCGAATGTGTGTGTGTGTGTGTGTGTGTGTGTGTGTGTGTGTGTGTGTATGTAAGAGAGAGAGAGAGAGAGAGAGAGAGAGAGAGAGAGAGAGAGAGAGAGAGAGAGAGAGAGAGAGAGAGAGAGAGAGAGAGAGAGAGAGAGAGAGAGAGAGAGAGAGAGAGAGAGAGAGAGAGAGACTGAATAAGGGAGCATTGTATAATGCTACAAGGCCAAGTTGCCTATACATTGGATACATAGGCCTAGACGAATGAGGCAAGGCGGCGTCCCTCCCTCGAGTAAAGCTTCCGAGAGACGTAGTTAAATCTGACGGCTATGCTCGCCACGTCTGGTCCTTGAGGGGGAGCGAGAGGGACGGGCCTTAAATTTGGTATTCAAGGTGCTCCCGCCGTAATTCTGTTTCCTTTTATAGTGTGAACGATTAGTTTGTTTTGGAGCTTTGATGGTGGTGGGTATTATGTAGTTAGGAATCGTGTACACCCCCTAGAGTACTGGAGTAGAATAAAGTAGTGGAATAAAGTAAAGTGGAATAAAGTAAAGTGGAATAAAGTAAAGTAAAGTAAAGTAGTAGTAAAGTGGAATAAAGTTAAGTGGACTAAAGTAAAGTAAAGTAAAGTAGTGGAATAGAGTAAAGTAGAGCAAAGTCGAGGTGGGTAGAGCAGTGTAGAATTAAGGCAAGAAGAGGCACGGATAGGGTTGAGGGAAAGTGGGAGATGGAGAAAGGAGAGGAAAAGGGAGGAGAGGATTAGAGAGAAAATTGAAAATGAGAAATGAATAAAGGAGGAATTATATTACATAGAAAATTACCTATTAAACTTTTCACCATATTTGAGAAAATTTCTAAACAAATACAAAGGTGATGAGAGAGTGAGGTGAGGAAAAGGAACACGAGGAGGAGTAAAGGTTTCTATGAATATGTATATAGTGACATATCATGGCAGCAACTTGAAATGAAGTTCACCGGCGCCTATAATATGTAATTAAAAACAAATGTATATGCGCAAGTTAATATGTAAATTGTTCCCATACTTCTCTTCCTTTTTTTTGCAATGAAAAGAATATGTATATAAGATGTTTAATGTTGGATGTCACACATGCGAGAAGGTAAATGGCGTAGTTAAATACATTATTTTCTGCCAGTTTTCTTTTATAGTGTTACGTAATCAGTTTGGTGCGTCACTTAGTCAGGCAGAGAGTTGGTTAGTTTATTGGACAACCAGTCAGTTAGGCACAAAGTCATTCACACGGTCAGTCAGTCATTCGATGGAACTGCCATTTATCATTTAATTCAATCGTTAATCATGCATTCATTCATTTATTCAGTGTTTTAATCGCACTGTTAGTCAATCATCCTATCAATCACTCATTCCCATTTGCATTACAAAGTATCTCACGTAATACCCCCCTTAACCCTCTTCACGAAACACTCGCGTTAGATTTTACTCGTAATACTCTATATCCTGAGTGTCTGCTGCACGGGGCTCGAGTGAAAGACAGGTTATTATTAGGGTCCTCCAGGTAGATTATAGAGCTATTGAAACATCGGCAGCCTGTCACCTGTAGCCATGTCCTCTGCATATGTGATGAGGAGCAAGAAACCCCGACAAGGGTACGAGTTTCTGAGAGTTTCAGTTCACAAAAGAGATGAACGGATGTTAGCCGATAAACTAATACATAGAAATTACACGGCTTATTACTTATTACCTCTTACTTATCCGTTTCTCCTCTCCCTCATTCCTCCTCCTCCTCCTTCTCCTATCTCTCTTACATTCTCTCCCCTTTCCATCTTCACCCCAGCTTTCAACCCCTCTCCGTACTTACACTTCTTATTTACCGTTTACCCATCCATCCTCTCCCCACGCCTGAACCCGCCGCCACCCTTACCATTCCTTCTACTCCATCCACCTCCCTTCCTACCCCATCCACCTCCATCCACAGTACCACTCCCCTTTCTCCCGCTCTCCCTTCCTCTCCCTCCAACACCCTTGACTCCTCCCCTATCCTCATCACCACTCCATCCTCCACTTCCACCTCCAACACGAACTCAACCTCCGCCTCCTCCTCCACTTCTGATACCACATCTCCCTCCATCCACACCTCACCCTCCACCCTTCCCCAACCACCCACTACTATCACCACCACCACTTCCAAACCCACCTTAGCCCGCGCTCCCTCTTGTACCTCGCGCCCTTCCAGAAGAAATCACAAGACCATTCTACCAGCTGTCACTTGTACGAACCAGACGCTGTTTCCTGGTATGGGCAAACTAACTACTAGAGTCAATTTAGTTGGAGACAGTGTGGTGAGAGGCCAACTTACGGAGTTTTGCGGTCGGAATACGTTGACACGGCAGCGTTTCTGTATCCCCGGAGCCAAACTGGACGATATTGAATCAGCTGTCGATGCAGTTTCAGTAAATGCGAAGGACGACACAGTGTATCTGATCCATGCGGGAACCAACGACCTTCAGTCAACTCAAATTCAGGACCTGTTAGCAAAATACCGTCAAGTCATTCGGAAATACAAGACCAAGTCCCCTCACATCATCGTCTCTGGAATTCTACCGAGAGTCAATACGTTCGCCGGATACAACAACAGTAAAGCGTACGGCGTCAACACTAGTCTAAAGCAGTTTTGTAACGATGAAGGCGTAGGGTTCATGAACGCATGGTATCACTTCAACCAGCGCCCAGATTTGTTTTGGGAGGACGGACTCCACTTGAACGAGGTTGGTTCGGCGCGGCTAGGAAGGCTCCTGAACGATGCAGTTGAAAGCTTCTCGAAAAGCTATTCAAAAAACTGGAAGCGAGGGCAAGGGAAAGGCAACCCTTGATCAACCGAACCGTAGTGTCGATGCGGCTTGCAAGAAACTGTGTAACCAACGACGCCTCCGACAAGCGAACTCATTCAACACGACGCGGCCAAACCAGTAGTCACATTTCCATTTTGTACACAAATGCACGCAGTCTATTACCCAAAAAGGACGAAATTAGGGCGTATATTGCAACTGAGAAACCAGATGTGGTAGCCATCACAGACTTGGGCCAACTCTGCACATCTAGTATCTGAACTGTCATTTCTGGTACGAAAGCTTCCAAAAAATCGAATGCACAAGAAAGGAGGAGGAGTAATTTGCTACGTAAAAGTACGCTCCCTGCCATAAAATAGACAAACAGGACGCAGAGAATTACGACTCCGTCTATGTGGAAATAACTGCGAATAATAAGAAACTAACACTTGCGACCGTATACAGGCCTCCAAAACAACAGGCAGCCGATGACACTGCCCTGTACGAAGAGCTTCACTCTTTAACACACAGTAAAATAATAATAATTGGGGACTTTAATTGCCCTAACATTGACTGGGGACAATTGACTGGAGATCAAGAGGGTAACAGGCTTATAGAAATGGTGGAGGATTCGTTCCTCACTCAAGTTGTAACTCAACCAACAAGAGAAAACAATCTGCTGGATCTGGTATTAGTAAGCGACCGACCTCATTCGCGACTGTGAAGTTGGTGAAAAAATTAACGGTTGCGATCACCACTTAATCCGTTTCAATGTCAACATAAGTCACAAACTCGTAGACAATCCGTCAGTGATACCAGACTACAAAAAAGCAAATTTCAACCTAGCCCGTGAGCTGCTTCCCTCTGCGACCTGGGACCAACTTCACCTAACCGACAATACAATCGACAACGTGTGGAACAACTTCAAAGATAAGCTTTTGGGAGTAGAAAAGGCTACAGTGCCGACGAAACCCAGGCGTAAATGGTGCCGTAGATCCACCGTGGATGACCAGAGAAATAAAAGGGCGGTAAACTTAAAAAAGGAATTATAACCTAATGAAAGAGAATGACACGGCCGAAGCCCGTACTCAGTACCACAACAGCCTCAGAGCTTGTCGCACCCTTATTCGGAGTAGTAAACGCAACTACGAAAAACAAATAGCGCGTGACATCAAGACAAACTCAAAAAAATTCTTCACATACATCAGATCCACACAGAAAGTAAAATCCAATATTGGTCCCCTGACAGACGAGACTGGAGCTGCAACTCAGGACAGTAAACAGATGGCCAGAATCCTCAACAGTAACTTCGCGTCCGTATTCACAGTCGAGAACATCGAAACCATGCCCGAGAACCCTGACCCGCCGAGGGGAATCACGCCCCTGAAAATTGACTCAATATGCGACCAAGAAGTGAAAGAGTATTTGGATAAACTCGACACGAACAAGTCAACAGGACCTGACGGTTTGTCCCCGCGGTTATTAAAAGAGCTTAAACAACAAATACTTCAGCCACTCACTAACATATTCAACCAGTCTGTTCAATTGAAAAAGGTCCCGGAAGACTGGAAGATGGCGAACGTAACACAATTTTCAAAAAAGGAGACAAAAGCGTTGCATTAAACTACAGGCCCATAAGTTTGACATCAGTGGCAGGAAAAATACTAGAAAAGATTATTAGAGACAAACTTGTTAAGTTTCTAGAAGACAATAATGTAATCTCCGACACCCAGCATGGCTTCAGAAACAAGCGCTCCTGCCTAACGAATTTATTAGACTTCTTCCAAGGTATATATAAGAACTGGGATGCCCACATCCCCAGTGATGTTATATACCTGGACTTTCAGAAAGCCTTCGACAAAGTACCGCACGAGCGACTCCTTAAGAAACTGCACTCGGCGGGCATTGGAGCCAATCTGATCGCGTGGATAAGAGATTGGCTCACCGACGGAAAACAACGAGTACTACTCAACGGACAGCCTTCCGATTGGCTTCCAGTCACTAGTGGAGTGCCTCAAGGGTCAGTGCTGGGACCCATTCTCTTCATCATATATATCAACGACCTCGAAGCAGGACTGAAATCCACAATATCGAAATTTTCTGATGACACTAAGGTGGGGGGAAAGGCCCTCACAAAGACCGACTGCGAAATCATTCAGAAAGACCTCAATCACATTATCGAATGGTCGGAAAAATGGCAAATGTCTTTTAATGTTGACAAATGCAAAGTCATGCACATTGGGTCCAGAAATAGTAACCACATACATCATGAATGGGAGACCTCTGCAAGCGATGCAGGAGGAAAAGGATATTGGAGTCACTATCAGAAGTGACCTGAAACACGCGAATCACTGTAATAAAGCTTACAACAAAGACAAAACTATGCTCGGGTTAATATCTAGGAACTTCGAGTGTAAAACGCCAGACGTGATGCTATCCTTGTATAATTCCATGGTAAGACCGCACCTCGAGTATGCAGTACAGTTCTGGTCTCCTAATTACAGAAAGGACATTGATTTACTGGAAAGGATTCAACGACGCGCCACGAAAATTATACCAACCTTAAGGGCTCAACCGTACGAGGAACGACTCAAGCGACTCAATCTCTTTACATTAGAGAAAAGACGCCTACGAGGAGATATGATTCAAGTCTTCAAGTATCTGAAAAATTCAATAACGTCGATTACTCCAATTTCTTTGAATTGCAAACCAACCTAAGAACTAGAAATAACGGTTTACCCATTCAATCTAGTCGATGTAACACAGACATCGGAAGGAGTTTCTTTTCAAACCGAGTCATCCGTCACTGGAACAATCTTCCTTCAGAAGTAGTAAATGCGAATACTATCAACTCCTTCAAATATAGAATCGACCGTCACTTCGCTGCGTCGGGAGTAAACTGAATATTGAGTTGCTTTCATCTGCTCCTCAATATCGAGGTGCTTTCATCTACTCCTCAATGTCGAGGTGCTTTCATCTGCTCCCCAGGCCCCAGGCTGTCGAGCAGATTAAATCACCAAAGCGGGCAACCTCGTAATGAGCCAATAGGCTTTCTGTTGCCTGCGTTTCCATGTTTCCATGTTTCCATGTTTCTCTTCCTCAACCTCCTATTTCTCTTTCTGTCTCTCTCTCTTACTTTCCCCCCACATGCCTTCCTTCTTTAATTTTTCACTCCAGCCTCTATCACTATTACCTCTTATCCATCTGTTTTCACCTCATTCACCATCATTTTCCTCCATTTCCTGCTTTTCCTTCTGTCTCTCTCCCTTACTTTCCCTCCTGCTTCCCTCCTTTCTTTATTCACTTCAGCACCCCATTTCTGTCCATCCTTTCTCCCACACCTCACCCCTCACTCCCCCTTTCTTCCTCCTTCTATCCCTGCACCCCCTTTACCTTCCTCCTTCTATCCCTTCATCCCCCCTCCCTCCCTCCCTCTCTCCCTGATACCTTGTTTCTTCAGACTCAGAGGACAGAATCTCTCCGGCTGGACAAAAGTTGGCTCGTTGTCCCTGTGTGTCCCCGATAACGCGAGGCCGTTTACGGAAATGAGACCATTATGTTATGGGGCGTCGCTTTGCCCCTTGTAAATAAAATACTTGTATGCTGTAACTTTGGTGATTTCCGATAATGAATGCGTGGCCGTGAACATACTTGCCTAGTAATTTTTTTGTTGCCTTTTTTTCTATGGTCATTGAATCACTCACACGGATATTGCTTTGTGCGTGTTCGTTTCTGTGTCTGTAAATGTTTGTTCGGGGTTTATTTTTGTACAGTAAATGAAGCAGCTCAAGGGCAAAAAATAATTGAGAAGAAAAATAAGGCTGCTAATCACTGCCCATATAAAAGCGAGTAGTGCCACATATGTTGTATTATGACACATAAGATCATAGAAATCGATAATGCATGCTCTTAACTATCTGTAACATAGAAACACAAACATGACAGTAGTGTTGAGTGGGTGTGTAAAGTTCCATTTCTTCGAGTTATATATTCTATGTTGACATTAATATTATTATTATTATTATTATTATTATTATTATTATTATTATTATTATTATTATTATTATTATTATTATTATTATTATTATTATTATTATTATTATTATTATTATTATTATTATTATTATTATTATTATTATTATGATAAGCTACCAAAGCCTCCCTTCAGGGTGCAGATACAAGAAGTTGAACCACACAAAATACCAAAAGGTACTGGAGAGAAGCAAAGGCAACGAATAGTTAAGAAACTGGCCAGTCAAAGCCAAAAGGAGGAAAAATAAAATTACTGTTTCAAAAAGACATTCACACGAGACTTAAATGTAGAAATGTCTGCAGAAAGGACAATCTCATTGGGTAGCTGATGCCATAAATTTGTCAACGACGGAAGAAAAATCGTAAGCATTGTGTCGTACAAAAATTCATAGGATTAAAACAAGATCGTTTTGACTAAGAGCAAACCTCGTGACCCGGACAGGAGTAAAATGATCAGGCAAAACATTGTGTAAGGGATACCGATTATTATTCTTAAAAAACTTTAAATAAAATGTTAAGGGCACTAACTTGACATAATGCTGTGTATCCTGGAGGTCAAGGTTGTGTGAAAGAAAGAAACTCGATTATATACGCAAAGGGAAAGCCTAACAGAGCAAAACAACCTTGGTAGCAGTACAAAGGCTCTGATCATTTCCAGCCAAGTCTTCCACGGGGTTCCAAAAACAAGCCTCCTCATTTTTTCTTTTCCTCCCGTCTTTTGCTGTGTTAACTTCATTTGCAACCCTGTCACGTTTTACTCACCCACTGTACCTCCTCCTCTTCCTTCCTTTCCCGCTCCTTTTCCTCCTCCTCCTCCTCCAACTCCTTCTCTTCTTCCTCCTACCTTCAACTTCTTCTCTTCCTCCTTCTCCAACTTCCTCTCTTCCTCCTCCTCCTCGTCCTCGTCCCCCACCTCGTCTTCCTAATCCTCTTCTGTTTCTTTTTCTTCTACTCTTTTCTCATATCTTTGGTTTTGTTTACCCTCCTTAACTATTCACCTTTCCCAATGTTCCACCTCCTCCGAGCAGGAGAGCACCTTCCTGGTGGGTGACTCCATGATTCGCCAGCAGGTAGTTGAGTTCTGCGGCAGAGTTCCTCGTCGAAGACGGAACTATTGCTATCCTGGTGCTGGGATCGACGATATAACTGCTGCTCTTGAGGAGATCTCCCCCCAGGCTACTAATGATTCACTGTTTGTTATTCACACAGGTACGAACGACGTCACCACGACCCGGTCTGAGGAACTCCTGGACAAGTACCGTAGGCTCATCCAGCAGTATAAGTCTAAATCCCCTAACATTTTGATTTCAGGAGTTCTACCACGGACGTGGGCGGAGAGCGACTTCTTCAGTAAGGCCTTCAGCCTAAACAACCGCTTACAGACTCTTTGCAGAGAGCTTGACGTGGAGTTCTTCAACGCCTGGGACAATTTCTACGGACAAAGTGAGCTCTTCCACAGGGACGGAATACACCTGTCTCCCATCGGGGCAGCCAGATTCGGAAGGCTCCTCAACGACGCAGTACGTGCATGACACCCGATCAAAAAACGACCCTCAGCCACGTCCCTCCACCCGCCCGTGTAAATAGACGCTATGCATCGCAACAAACCCGTAACCGTGATCCCGCAAGTACCACCACCTCTGTTACCAAGCCTCTTGATAACTTAAAAATCCTTAGTTTCAATGCGCGTAGCCTAAAAAAGCAAATTTGATGAACTTAGATGTCTTGCTCTAACAGAAAATTTTGACATAATTGCTATAACCGAAACATTTATCGACACCACAAATATTGATTTAAGTTCCGAATAGAACATAGATGGCTACAGACTCTTCAACAAAGATCGTGTAAACCGTAGAGGCGGTGGCGTCGCCCTTTTTATCAAAAGCTATTTGCAACCCACTGACAAAACATCAAGAGACAGTAACGTTGAACATTTGTGCGTGCAAGTAAACATTGCAAAGGTTAATTTAAATATATCTGTCACCTACAGGCCTCCCGGGCAATCACTCGATGACGACCTTGAAATGTACAGCGTTTTAAGGCAGTCACTTAATAACAACGACTCACTGATATTAGGAGACTTTAACCTCCCCCATATCGACTGGGCGACACTGTCAGGTACAGAAGGCGAGTCACATCGAATGATCGAATTTGTAGAAGAAAATTATCGAAGCCAAATGGTTTCTGAACCAACTCGACAAAATAACATACTCGACCTTGTTATAACGACCCAAGATAACCTAGTCAGTAATGTCACGGAAGGAGAACACGTCGGTTCTTGCGATCATAAATTAGTGCGCGTCGACATCAGAGCTCAAACATCAGTGACTGAAAATAAAGTAAAGGTGCCCAATTTCAAAAGAGCTAACTTCGTAGAAATCCGACAAAAACTAACAGAAATACAACTATCAGATGATGGCAATGTAGAGGAAGCCTGGCTAAGTTTAAAAATCACTTACTCACTCAGCAGAACACATTCGTCCACTTGTGTGAGAAGCGAATTAACACTAATAAAAGCCCACCGTGGTTTAATAGCGAAATTAAACACTCAGTCAAGGAGAGAAAATTGTTTTACAGGTTAAAGAAAGAACAAAGCACGCCCGAAAACATTAGACTTTATAACGATGCCAGGTGAGGAGTAAAAAGATTAGTATGTCAGGCAAAGCGTAGATATGAAGAAAATATTGCAGCCAACTGTAAAAATAATCCGAAATCTCTTTTCAGTTACATAAACGACAGAAAGGCGATCAGAAGTGGAATTGGACCTTTAACAAACAGCGACGGTGCACTAGTGACTGACAGCCAACACATTGCAAACCTCTTAAACAGTTACTTTTCCTCGGTGTGTTTCGGAGAGGAGGTCTGATACCCTCCTCTTAGAAAGAGTTCAAGTAGAGGAAAGGCAGATGAAGATGAGAAGGAAGATTGTTTACCAGCGTGAGGCGTGAAGAGTGAGAGATGAAGGGTTAACTTACTCTTGCATTTAAGGGTTTGGAGGATGAGCATGAGTGAGTAGAGAGAGCAGCGGGGAGGGGGGGGAGGGGGGGGGAGGGCATGCAGTTAGTTCAAAGAGGAGCAGTCAGGAATGGAAATCGAGAGAGAGGAAAAGAGAGGCATTGCGGCGGAATTTAAGAGGTAGAAGACTATCAGTACTGTGTGAGTGGAAGTGCCGTTTAATACTAACAGTCTTCCTCCCACTACCACCAGCACAAGTACTAATGTAAATCTCGAGCATGCATTGCCTAATTTTGAAATAACAACCGATGAAGTCCTTAAAGCTCTCCATTCACTTAAAACAAATAAAAGTCCCGGACCCGATAAAGTATATCCTATACTGCTTCAAGAAACAAAGAGCGAAATACTCTCCTCCCTCACAACCGTATTCAATATGTCCTTGCGACTAGGCATCGTCCCTTCGGATTGGAAAAAGGCTAACGTGACACCGATTTTTAGGAAAGGAGACAAAAAAATACCAGGTAACTGCCGACCCATTAGTCTAACCTCAATTGTAGGTAAGCTACTTGAGAGCATAATTAGAGACAAAATTGTGAGTTACCTCGAAAGCCACTCATTAATTGAGGATTCACAACATGGCTTCCGTAACAAAAGATCCTGCCTATCAAACCTATTGACCTTTTATAACGACCTTTTCTCAGTTTATGACGTAACCAGATCATTGGACGTAGTCTATCTTCATTTCCAGAAAGCGTTTGATAAAGTCCCACATCATAAATTACTTTATAAATTAAAGCAAATAGGTATTGACGGTCAAGTAAACCAATGGATCGCGAATTGGTTGAGCAACAGACAACAAAGAGTGGTGATTGACGGATTTAACTCAGAATGGGCGCCACGTCCCTCAGGGCTCGGTTCTTGGCCCAGTGCTCTTCATTATTTACATCAACGACATAGATGTTGGACTCAATAATCGCATTACTAAATTTGAAGACGACACAAAGATTGGTAACTCGGTTCTCACTGACGAAGACAGGCAAAGCCTCCAAGAGGATTTGCACAAAATTTCAGCTTGGTCGGATAGATGGGAGAGGCCATTTAACGTAGACAAGTGCCAGGTCCTTCAAGTTGGAACAAGAAATAAAAAGTTCGATTACGAAATGCGCGGCGTTAAGCTCACAAGCGTTCAATGCGTTAAGGACCTGAGGGTCAAAATCGCATCAAACCTCAAATTCTCACATCAATGCATCGATGCAACAAATAAAGCGAACAGAATGTTGGGCTTCATTAAAAGAAACTTTTTATTCAAGAATAAAGATGTAATACTTCCGCTCTACAATAGTTTAGTCAGTACCCACTTGGAATATGCGGTACAGTTTTGGTCTCCTCACCATGCAAAGGACACTGCTAAATTAGAAGATGTTCAGCGTCGGGCAACAAAAATTATCCCTTCCTTGCGCAACAAATCCTACGAAGAAAGGCTTTCCACCCTTAACATGTTCTCTCTTGAGAAACGTCGCCTCCGAGGAAAACTGATCGAAAGTTTTAAAATACTTAATGGTTTCACGAATGTAGACAGAACAAAATTGTTTATGATCAATGACACTGCGAACGAGGAACAATGGCATAAAACTCAAATGTAGGCAAGTAAATTCAGACTGCACTAAATTTTTCTTCACCAACGTTTTAGTGCGAGAATGGAATAAGCTCCCACCGTCAGTGGTCCAATGTAACACTATTGACTCCTTGAAAACCAAGCTCGACCGTCACTTCCTTGAACTTAATATTAACGAGTAGAAAAGCAACGTTTTGGAGCCATCTGATTAGTGTAGATTCACTTAGGTTTAAGGACAGACCACCTAGTCTGGACCATGGGGTCTGTGTGGTCTGATTTTCTATGTAATTCTATGCTATTCTCAGCGTCCTCCGCCATGTTTCCCCGTTTCCTCCTCCGCCACCTCCCCCCCCCCCTCCCTCCCTCCCTCCCTCCCTTCATTCCTTGCGACGTTGGCCCTTCTCCGGTTCCTCTAAGCGGCCGCCTTGCCTCATTATCAAGCCCTCGTCTCTCTCCCTCGGGTCAGTGGAAATTTTTATTCGTCGAAATACTCAAGTTCACTTCGTTATTCTCTCCAGGAAGCTGTTTCGGACGAGGCACTCCCACGCGGGGCATTGCCATTATTCCGTTTATTATTTTTCCACTATATGTAGAAAGGAGAAGTGTGTTGGTGGAAAAAGGTAAAGTGAGTGAGTAGGCCATGACCTTAATGGTGAGTTTATATTTTGTGCTGAGTTAAGGTTATGGTGTGTGTGTGTGTGTGTGTGTGTGTGTGTGTGTGTGTGTGTGTGTGTCTTTGTAATATAAATTTTAAAAGTATTTCCTATCACAATAGATTATAATAATTATCTATAAGAAGTTTAATGTTAAAATCAATATCTACCTTCCTACCTACTGACCTATCTACTTACGTATCCACCTGCCTACCTACCTACCGTCAAACTTATAAACGTATCTATGTATCTTTTATCTGAATTACATATCCATAACTTCATTTACATCCCTATCACGTTGTGCTCACCCTCCTCCTCCTCCTCCTCCTTTTTCCCCTTCTGTTCCTCCTCCATCTATCCATCCATCTATCAATATCCAATATCGCAGAGAATTCTCAGTAAGTGGCCGTGTCTTTGTGCCGCTTTCCTGTCCGATATGTAACTAATCCTGACGTGTCCCGAGAGGTCCCTGATTACCTTTACATCGAGGTAAAGTGATTCTTCGTACCAGCTCCCCGGAGAGCCAAGGAGCTAAGGCAGCCATCCACCCTTGTCTTCAGGGACGCGGAGGACAGAGGCGTTACTCTCCCGATCGCTGTATGTCTCTCTGTCTGCCTGTCTGCTCTCTCTCTCTCTCCATTACTGCTACTTCCTTTTTCCCAGCGTGGGCGTCCTTCACCTTTCCACGCCTTGCCCCTTCCTATTAGATGACGTCCGGCCGAGAGGAAACTCTTATCTCACCCGTGTAGTCTGTCTCCTCGCCTTCCCCGTGTTGCCTTTTATCCTCCACCACATAAAGATGGAGCGTTTGTCGTTCGGCAGTCAAGATTAAGGAGGAGAGATATTTGAGGTGTTTTTAGAGAAGGTTTTTGTATTTCGTCGCGTGGTTTGTAGTTGTATTCCGATGCTTTCTTTTTATGTTTCTCTTTTTTTTTTGTGTGTGTGTGTGTGTCATAGGTCGATATTGATGAATCGATTGACATGAAAATAAAGAAAAATAGATTAACAAAGGGATATATATATATATATATATATATATATATATATATATATATATATATATATATATATATATATATATATATATATATATATATATATATATATATATATTGTAGTTCATTTCCTATGTTGGTAAATAACACAGTCATCATATCTAATGCTTCTCTGACTTCTACAAAGTAACAAATTAAAGTTATCAAGATCACTTCCTTCCCATTAACACCTTTCATCCTCCTCGTGCACTTCTCGCTCCCTCAACCTTTCCATTCACATTCTCCATCCAGGAAATTCTTTTCATAATTCATAGAACAAATGCCATCACAGGGAACCTTTCATCCAATGACAATCGGGGTATTAGATTTCTCAGACCGGTAAGCTGCTTAACCACGCGACTCGAGCCAATCATGACCAGTCACAGATGCAACGTCAGGATGGATATGTGTGTGTGTGTGTGTGTGTGTGTGTGTGTGTGTGTGTGTGTGTGTGTGTGTGTGTGTGTAATTTTTTTAAATTTTTTTTTAGTTTGTCGTTGGTGGTTTTCTGTTTTTTTATTGGTACTCACTATGATGGTTATGTGTGTAAATTTTGTTTACTTTAAATTCTAACTGTCATCTGTGGTCAATAATAATTTTATATGTTAGTGTATGTCATTTTGTCTATATCAGCTTATTTACGTTCGATTTTTATCCAGCTCAATCGATCCATATTCATTTATTAAACATAACTCCCAAAAGCTTGAGTATTGAGTGAAAGAAGTCAAGTTGAAGTGAGATGTGTTTTGATAAATGATTCATATTCTTGTTATTCTTAAGAGGGGACACAACTGTTTGGAGCACAGCGTTTTATCGGTTACACTTGGTTTGACACTCATAACACAATAAATGAATGAGTGTTGGATATGTTTAAAATCCATTTTCTCGTCAGATTTTTTTTCAGGTTTTCTACAAATACAGATCCGGACACTACCAATGGACAGACAGACAAACTCAGACCGTGGGAAATAGCAGACAGTGACATAATCTGCTCAGTAGACTTCGGGCATTAGATGAAGCCAAAAAAACGTGCTCACAGAAAAAATAACCAGACAGACCAACCATGTGCTCCTAAAACTGCGTTACAGACTATTTGAAGAAACCCATTGGATTCAGATAAGTAGGCAGACTAACAGAAATAGCACCACACATACACACACACACACACACACACACACACACACACACACACACACACACACACACACACACACACACACACACACACACACACACACACACACACACACACACATCAACAGACGAACAGAATAACAGATTGAGACCAGCAGATAGATCAAAATTTGCTCGAACAGCGTGTTTTCAGAAACATTTTGCTCACTTGCACATAATTTTATCTAATCGTTCCCTTTTCTTTACTTGATTTCTCCCCCACCCCGCTCACTCCTCCCCTTGTCTTCCTATCTGCCACAAAGAAAAAAAATCGCCTCCTCAGCAGCCTTCCCATATGATGCCTTTTCTTCTCTACCCTTCCCTTCTCTCTCCTTCTTCTCTTCTCTCTGCCAAGAATCCTTTTACTTCCCTGTCACCGCAGTCAGCAGTTCTGGGACAAAAGGTTTAATATCTCTGGGTCTTTGTGATGGAATTAACACAGTATTGTCCGGGGACGTTTTCTTAATAGTTAAATGAGCACAGAAAGCAGAGAGTCACGTAGGTCATTTGATAAGGAGTTGGGTGGAGAGGCGAAGTGAGCCAACGTAAGGAGAGAGGGAGGAAGGGGAACTGATGCAGAGGTAGAGAAAGTGCCTTTGAGGAAAATGGAGATCGAAGGGAAAAGGGTGTAGGAACCTGAGGAGAGTGCTCGAGGGAGAAGATTATTCAGGGCTCCAGCATCTTTTGTTGGTCAAGATCTAAGGAAAAAAGTCGTATAGAAAGACTGAAGAAATTCTATTCTAACCTAAGCATCCTGTCTTTCTCAATTTTCAAGGGTTCTCATCCTCATCATCCTCGGCCTACTTACTATTCTCCCCCTCCTCCTCCTCCTCCTCCTCCTCCTCCTCCTCCTCCTCCTCCTCCGCCTACGCCACCGCTTCCGCCTCCTCCTCCTCCTCCTCCTCCTCCTCTTCCTCCGCCTACGCCACCGTTTCCGCCTCCTCCTCCTCCTCCTCCTCCTCCTCCTCCTCCTCCTCCTCCGCCTACGCCACCGCAACCGCCTCCACCTCCTCCTCCTCCTCCTCCTCCTACTCCTCCTCCATTTCCTCCTCCTCCTCCTCCTCCTCCTCTTCTTCCACCACCACTACTACTACTACTACTACTACTACTACTACTACTACTACTACTACTACTACTACTACTACTACTACTACTACTACTACTACTACTACTACTACTACTACTACTACTACTACTACTACTACTACTACTATACTACTACCACTACTACTACTACTACTACTACTACTACTACTACTATCACCTCCTTTACCCGCATTTACTTCTCTTTGTCTCAATAATCGTGGTCGTTGTTTTAATCGATTAACATTATTGTTTTATATTAATATGGATAACAAAGGATCAGTTTCTGAGTGAAGTTATTGACATCATCTGTTTCTTGGTTTTGAAGTTCTTGCCTAATATTACATAGTGGTGTGTGTGTGTGTGTGTGTGTGTGTGTGTTTATATAGCTACATAGGTAGATACAGATATATATATATATATATATATATATATATATATATATATATATATATATATATATATATATATATATAATTATGTATGCATGTATATATGTATTTATGCGTATTATTTGAGTTTATCTCGTTATTACTCATTTGATTAACATAATGAAATATGAATGTTATTTCAGGTATACTGTACCGCCGCAGTGGTTAAGGTAAATAATATGAATCAATTGTGATTTTACACATTTCTATTTCTTTTCTCGCACGTCAATATTCATATATATCCCCCTCTTGGCCCATTAATACAGGAAGTACAGAAAATATGGCCCGACTGAAACAAATAAAAGATATTCTGCTCGGTTGTGAGCACAAAGAACAGATGAAAGGAAAACATTTTTGGCAGAATGTTCCTTGGACTGAACAAAAAATATATTGCATTTTTCTTCTTTCCTGCATTACCACTCACCTTCTTGTCCTTCCTCAGGTGCGATGCGGCAGCCGGCACGGCCCACCCAACGCGGTGGTAAGTAGTCACTGAGACACGTCATTCCTTCTTGTTCTGCTCTTGTGGGAAGAAGTGGGAATTTTTGCCCCATCATTGATAGTTTTCTTTCCGGTCTATTTCCGCTCTATCGGGCAGCGGAATGGCCAATGTTTATCTCTGTAAGTGTTGTCCATTACCGAGCTTCTTGCGTGTCGCGGCGTGGAAGAAGGAGCCTGGCAGAACCCTTCTAAAGTTTTTATCCAGTGTTTGATTTGCGTTTTTTGTCATCGCAGATTTGTATATTTCTCTCGTTCGTTTATGGTTCCTGTCTTTAAACTCTTCACCCAGTTCATGAATAACATTTTTTTTTTTAGATAATTGTGCCAGCTTTGTGTCATTTGAATAGAAGACTTACCCTAAATGATTTTTTTTTTTTCGATACATATATTTATTTCGCAACCTGTACTCGGATAATAGCCGTATTGAATACTCATTGATGAAATCTGGAATAATAATCATTATATAGATCTATTTGCTCTACAGTGGTGTTTCAAATCGCCAAATATTCCTCCTTACCAATCAACGTGACACACTCAAAAGAATCCTGCTCTTGTATCCGTGGTATCGAAGAGTGAGCGTCTGAGCCTCCACCCGATCTTACAGAAAAGATATTGATGCCAGACAGTGTTCTTGTTGCTAACGTAAACACCGACAGCGAGGAGAGTTTGGCTGGAGGGGGGGTGCGGGGACGTAATCTCAAGGCGCCACGCGTAACGACTGAGATACTTTTTTCAGTAGGAAGCTTAAGTACATGTTTAGGGGGAAGGGGGGAGGAGTGTCAAGGGCAAGGCGTCTTTAGCTTTGAATCCTCTAGATAGTAATGCTTCTTTCATGCTAATGCGATGGTCCCTCGTAGTCATATTTTCTCTGTTTATGCTTTTTGTATATTTTTTTGAACGCTCACGGATAGGCTTGAAAAAAAAAAAAACTTCATCCGTCCAATAGTTTCGTCATACCTCCTTCACCTCCTATCTCCTTCTCAAGCCTCCTTGCGATAGATATACCCCTCACGCCAAGAACAACTTTCCCCTCACTTTTATTCCTCTTGTCATCCCCTCCTCCTTTTCTTTCTCGTCTTTTCTCTCATCCTTCCATCCGACAAGGTGATAATCGGCTCCACACTCCCTTCTCTTGCCTCATCCTTCTCCTCCTCACTGTCATCCTAAGTATCAATTATTATCCATGCAACCGTATCCCAGTTTCCTGACTTGGCTCTTTCTTCCTCTTCCTTCTCCTCCGCCTTGTCCTCTGTCACAATCCGACAACCTTCGCGATTATTAACACGCAATACACCTAAGCCCAGAAACGGGAAGTCATAATAACAGTAAGATAGGTGGTACATCTTCCTCGTATCTTCCTCCTCCCTCTTCCCTCATTTCGCTTTCTCTCCCTTTCTCTGTTTCCACCTCGTTTTGGTGTTCAAGATAGAGCCCCAAAAGCTTTCAATATACATATTTCCATATAATAATCACAGAAGTCGAAAACAATGGAAAATAAAAATTGATTATATGAAGAATGGGTCCCTCAAAGTCCTTTTATGGCATGGCGGTGAGGAAAAAAAAAAGGAAAAAAAAACTCAGGAAGGGAAAGGGGGTTAACGGGCTTTTCTTAACTACGTCGTGACACCTTAAAAGGCTAAACTGAGAAAATATTTAAGGCCCATAGCCATTGTGTGGAGAATGGGAAGGGAGAGGAGATGAAGTAAGGTCGCCTAGAGAAATTTGGGAAGGGAAGGGGACGGGATGGAATGGATGGCAAGGGACGTAGAGTGAAGGAATAGGGAATGGAATTAGATAGAAAAAAAGAGAGAGAGAGAGAGAGAGAGAGAGAGAGAGAGAGAGAGAGAGAGAGAGAGAGAGAGAGAGCAACCACCACAATTTTATGAAGTATTTGGAAAGAAGCGAAACGAGACGTCGCCACTCAAATGCGAGATAAAAAAATTGAGAAAAGCGAGAGAAAGCTACTCCTCCTCCTTTTCCTCTTCCTTCTCCTCCTCCTTCCCCTCCTCCTCCTCCTCCTCCTCTTCCTCCTCCTCCTCCTCCTCCTCCTCCTCCTCTTCCTCCTCCTCCTCCTCCTTTCCTCCTGTCTCTCCATCCTACCTCTATTCCTCCTTGAGTGTGTGGCTTAAGCATTGAAACTGGAGCGGGAGGGGAGGCGAAGGGGTGTTGAGGACTTAGAGCCTTTAGCCACGAGTCCTCCAGACGGCATCGCTTCCTCCATGCTCATAGGATCTGTTTTGCCCTGTTTGTTTTTATCCCTTCTCTATTTTTGGTAAACTTACACTCCTACACACGCTTGAAAATGTCGTCCTCTTTCCGTTATTTTATTTGTGACAGGGTCTTTTTATGTCTATTATTGCGTACGTATCTTCTGTATTATGATTTTGCTTTTACTTAAACGTTATAGTATCTGTCAGGCCTCATCTATTAACTCCTCCTGCTACACATTTTTGTCTTATATGTATTCATCTATATTTGTGTTTGTGTATCGAGTTTTTCTATGTAGTTATTAATTTGTGTTTTTGTTTATAAGCCTGTATGTGTCTCCCCAGCCATCTGCAAATTTATAAACCCGAAAACCTTTATAGATTATTTAACTTTAAACTCAAAAACACGCAACAAACATCCATCACACACACACACACACACACACACACACACACACACACACACACACACACACACTCACTCACTCAGATCTGCTGTAAATTTGATACATTACTGCCACACTGACCACAGCCGCCATCACATTCACAAGTTTCACAAGACTCGAACTCTCGCCCGATACACGCTTCGAAACTTTGGTCCCGAGATCTGAGTGAGCCGCTGTGTGGCTTAGGAAGGGACATTGAAAGGGAGTTGAAGGAGAGAGCGGGGAGAAAAGGAAGAAAAGAGAGAGAGAGAGAGAGAGAGAGAGAGAGAGAGAGAGAGAGAGATTAAGGTTGTTGGACTCGTCTTAGGGGGAAATACGAGCTCGGCCGCCGAAGTGAAATATTGTTCGTTGCTGTTAATGGAGTGAGGGAAAGTTACGGCAACAGCACCAATGCCTCACCACCACCACCACCACCTCTATCCCTACCACCACCAGCATTATCGCGACCTCCATCACTACTACCACCATCAACACATTACTACTACCGTCACTTTTGTCGCTGATACTACAATAACTTACCCGTTTTTTTTATTCTTTATATGACCGGGTCCTCCATTAGTAGGTACTTATTACCGCCCAAGCGACCATTACCACGGACACCACCAACAAGATCTACCATAATATCCGTCTTTTCAAGTATTACCGCCATCAACTTCTTCTATTTCTTCCTCTTTCGAGACCACAACTAAATACGTGGATAATAAGTTTTCTTCACTCCGGAAAGTATATTTGGGTTACGAATAAGAAACTTTTCAATGTATAATTTGTGTGCGTGTGTGTGTGTGTGTGTGTGTGTGTGTGTGAGAGAGAGAGAGAGAGAGAGAGAGAGAGAGAGAGAGAGAGAGAGAGAGAGAGAGAGAGAGAGAGAGAGAGAGAGAGAGAGAGAGAGAGAAATAATACGAGTGCCATTAGTATCAGTCAAAAAGGATCAACCATGTTTCCAGTACAATTCCGTGGCCCTCCTCCTCTTCCCCCTCTCTCTCCCTTCTCTTCTCCACCATCCTTCTCCCCCCCCCCTCCCTTCCCACACACACACACACACACACTGCCAAATATTCCTTGTCCCTTCTGTCCTCCTACGTACCTTTTCACCCAACGTACCTTCCACTATGTCGCCTTTATATCCTCCATTCGTCTCTCTCTTTCCAAATCTCTCTCTCCCTCTTCCACAAATACCTCCTCTATTCACTTCCTCCTAAATTCTTCCCCGACCCTCGACTATCTGCGCCCCCTAAACTCATATCATAAATTCATATCTTCGAGCCTCCCATACTCATTTTGCCTCCGGTCCCGCCTCCTTATTTCATCTGCCTCGTCCACTCCGACCTCGTCCTCGTCCTCGTTCTTTTGGTTTTATGCCTATTCTCCTTTTCCTCGTTTTCCTACTATGCCTTTTCAAACTTTATCGCGTCGGAAGTTGGAGTAACCTGTCATATATCTACGGCGGGTGACAGTTGAATTTACATTATTCTGTTGTGTGTGTGTGTGTGTGTGTGTGTGTGTGTGTGTGTGTGTGTGTGTGTGTAACATGTAATTTCTAGGAATTAAGTCGGTTGTTCGTTTTGCATGCAAAGGTTAGTTAATTACATTGTGGCATAAAAAGGAAAGTGACCTCACAGGATCGTATTGTGCATGTTTTATGTTGTGTGATGTATACTAATTATCCCCAAACGAGCCGGCAAGGAAGCAGCTGCAGCAGTGATGGAAACTACACCAAGGAAAATAGAATACATAAAAACTCCAGCATTTTAAATTCATGAACATGATGAATAATAGTAAATGTGTGTGATATAAAAAGTGAGGGTTCACGAGTTTTTACGACGAAAATTTAGAAAGTAGACGAGAAAATAAATATTTCAGTCCAGAAGAGTTATTAAATATAACAAATTACTCAGTAAAGGATTCGTGTCGACAAAGGTTTAGTAAAAAATATTTATTCATACAAAATTATGATCTATGATATTTATTAAGAAACTTATCTTAATGATAATTATATATAGTAATAATAAAGAAATGTTGATGATTATAATAATGATGATGATGATAATGATGACAGTAGTAGTAGTAGTAGTAGTAGTGCATTAAAAATATAAAAAGAAGAAAATAAGTAGAAAATACGTAATATGTTGGACAAATAAAGCAAGGAAAACACCACTACACATTCATCTACTCACTCGTTAGAGAAATTCGTCGTTAAAAATGTCAGAAAAGAACGAAAAGGGAAAATACCAATAGAATTAATCCTTTTCTTGGCCTAGGACCAAGAATCTAGTTCAACCGGTCCTGCATCAAGCTCTGTCTCTCCCTCTTTTACTCTCCCTCATCCACCCCTCACTCTTCCTCCTCCCCTCCCCACCCTCATCATCACTCCTCCCTCCCCATGCACTTATTGCGTAATTAGGTGATTAAACACAGCATCTCATCAGTGTTCGTCGAGCAGACAAAAGTGGCACATGGACGTGGGACCAATTATTTCCAGCCGCCGTAATCGACACACACGAACTGATAATGTGAGCGGCCGCGCCCCGCCCTGTGCTCCTCGTCCCTGTTGCCGCTACCCCGCGCCGCCTTTTACGTTCGGTGCACAGGTGAAGGACGAGCTGGGCAGGTACGGCGGCGGGTTGTCAGTGTGTGCTGTGATGTTATTTCGTTGTTGTTTTGTTGATGATTGAAACAATGGTGGCAGTGGTGGTAGTAGAAATGGTAGTGGAAATGTAAGTGTTTCTATTATTATTTTTATTATTACTATTATTATTATTATTATTATTATTATTATTATTATTATTATTATTATTATTATTATTATTATTATTATTATTATTATTATTATTATTATTATTATTATTATTATTATTATTATTATTATTATTATTATTATTATTATTATTATTATTATTATTATTATTATTATTATTATTATTATTATTATTATTATTATTATCTTTATTATTATTATTATTAGTATTATTATTAGTAGTAGTAGTAGTAGTATTAGTATTAGTAGTAGTGGTAGTGTATCATTTACATATGCAGCTTCATCCTAACCTGCTTACTGTTTTTAGTATTTACTTTTCAGTTGACATGTCACTCTGCCATTGTCATTGCTGCTGCCTCCTTCCTTCATCATTTAACACATTCTCAGGTCTTCTATGGCATCATATCGTTCTGCCGACGCTCTTGATGCCTGTACATTCATTAGCTTCTTACTGCTTTCAGTGATCATTTCTTGGAGATGTCTTTTGACTCATTGCTCTGTCTTTTACTTTAAGCCGACGTCGACTATTTACCAGTGTAAGCTTTATACACTCGTCTGAGCATTCTCAGTATTCACTGCCTGTTCCCAACACCATACGGCCTTCTTAAAAGCCCCAGTTCTCATTTACCTAAAAACCTACATATCATTAATTTCATTTCTCGTTTGTCTTGGTGTTCAACTACATTTTGGAGCTGTTAAAATGTTATTCTAACATAATAATTGTTATCAGGATGAAGGTGATGATATGAAAATAATAATAATAATAATAATAATAATAATAATAATAATAATAATAATAATAATAATAATAATAATAATAATAATAATTAATAATCATATTAATATCAATGTAGCTGGCAATTTTTTTAATAAACGCTATAATGTATAAATAAATAAATAAATATCACCACACACTCTTTGCCCTGTGTCTCGCTAACGACGCTCATTTTTTTACGCAGATTTAATATCCCTCACAGCAGAGGAGTTAAAAATAAGATTTAGCAAAAATAGCTCATGAAAGGAAAACAAGTCCTAGGTATGAAGATTCTTGTCGGCGATAAATCATTTTGAGTCGAAAAAGCTCAAAATTAGCCTGTAATAACACGCACTTGTGCCGCGCGGGTACGAAAGATGCTTCCAATTAGGCGCCAGTTTTCACGATCAGACCAGATTTTTTGTTTTCTTTTATTTTCCTCCTGTTTAGTAAAGGAAATCCGTTGTTAGGTTGCGTTGTTTGGAACTGTGACGGAGTAAACCTTCGATTGTGCACCTAACAGAGAAATTGAAACTGTCGACGCGTGTGATTCATGCACACACACACACACACACACACACACACACACACACACACATACATTTTGTCAGAATAAAAGAAAATTATAGTGCATTGTAAGACCTACCGAGATAAAAAAATAATTTTCATATTTCTGCAACTAAATATTAATGAACTATGTTCCTATTTTATTAATATAATGCATAAGACGACCCCTTTCTTTGTTCTCTGTTATTTGTTGATACACACACACACACACACACACACACACACACACACACACACACACACACACACACACACACACACACACACACACACACACACACACACACACACACACACACACACACACACACACGGGAAGGTTAATGAGTCTGTCCTATTCTTCCTATTAATATTCTTTTTCCATGTAAACTACCTATTGACCCGCGCTGCTGCCCCAAAACCCATGCATTGTAATGAGCAGGCGAGGATTGCATGACGTAATCTCAATTTCCATCATTTGAAAAGCATGCACTCATAGAGAAAGGATGAAACTGAAGTAATGGTGACCTCCCTTCGCCCTGTTTTCACTCATCTATTAAAATGGTAACCAATCATTGTGAATCTGGTTTGCGTAGTGTTAGAATTATTTGTTGTTAGATTATCATGCTGGGCAACATCGGAGTTTTTTTCCCCCCTGCTGTATGTCTGCTTAGCACCTCAATCTGACCATTCACATTTCTTTATTTTACTTGCCTTTATCAATGTGTAATGTATTACACTCCTCCTAGTGCTGGGCAAAGTGTTTGCCCACCTATTGCTAATGCGAATTCGCAGCCAGCTGCTGAAGCTGCAGAGCTCTAAACAATCTGCGTTCACGCGTGGTAAGGCGAAAACTGACCGTATCCTAGCGCTTCGTGTAGTGGTGGAGCGCCGACGTGAGTTTCGACAGGGGATGTTTGCAACCTATGTCGATCTCAAGAAGGCGTTTGACTCATTGCATTGCGAGGCACTCTGGGGTCTTCTCCGACTCCGAGGTATTTTTGCAAGGACCATTGGTTTACCGACTGGCCTGTATTATGGAACTGAGTGCTGTGAAGTGTGTGTGTGTGGGGGGGCGTGTCCAGCTTTTTTCCCGTGAATGCGTGAGTGAGGCAGGGACGTGTCCCTGCTCCATCGCTTTTCAACAATTATATGGACTGGATAATAGGTAGAGTTGTAGACCAGTCATTGTGGAGCATCTATTGGCAATAACAAGGTCGCTGACCTTGTTTTTGCCGATGATGTAGTGATCCTGGCGGAGTCGCTGGAGATTTTGGTGATGGCTCTCGAGGCACCGCACGAGGAGGCGAAGCCCTTGAGACTTCAGGTATCCTTGGAACTGAACAAGGTACATGTAGGTGTTTGGATGCTTGCTAGATGAAACAGTACAGTCTGTACATGAGTGTGGCGAGGACATTGAGATCTCAGAAAATTTCACATACCTTGGTATCGTAGTTCAGAACAACGGTGAGTCTTACGGTGGTACAGATTCGCTCAACACGAAAATATATGGCGTTGTCGATACCTGTGTAGAAGGACAAAGATCTGGATCTTCAAGTCCCTTGTGCACCATGTCCTACTCTATGGTTGTGAGACATGGACACTAAGAGACACTAAGAGAGGCGGAATGATGCCTTTGGTAACAAGTGTCTACGCGTGATTATGGGATATCGCTGGAATGACTTTGTGTCAAACAGGCGACTGCTCCGTGAGACTGATTAGACAAGTATATTACCTGCATTATCCGTCGACGCCAACTCCGGCTATATGGGCACGTTACCCAGAAGCTGACCCTGTTCATAGTGTTGTCTCTGTCAGAGATAATCCTAAGTTCGTGGCTTGAGCAAGTCGACAGATCCTGCCTGGAAGAACTCAGGATGGGAAGGAGGCCCGCATGGAGACTAGCCCGGAGGGACCCCCGGACCTTGTGTCGCAGGGTTGGCGAAGCGACGCTCACTCCGGCGTATGCTCCCATTGAATGGTTGATTATCAAATTTCTTTCTTTCATTTACATATATGAACTGAAAATAGCGAATGGCAACTTTCTGCGCCATGTCACGAGCACATATTCATTCACGTCCATTCCTAGTAACAAGTCATCAGTTACACGTCATCCATTTACTTGCAGGAGTGACTGAATATCAACTACTGGTATCAGATTTAAAAAGTAAATTTCGTGTTGGTCTGGCAAGTATTGACAGACATACAATTATCAGAAAATACTAACGTAGATGAAACGCGACAGGATTTTACAATGCTTGACAATAATGAACTGCCTAAAAATGTACAGCTTCGTACGAGTGGCTGTAAGCACATCATTGAACTGTGAAATTTGCCCTTAGTCTTTGGTAACAAGTGTCTACGCGTGATTATAGGATATCGCTGGAATGAAATTTGTTTGAACCATAGAGACTGTGTGGCCTCTCTCTCTCTCTCTCTCTCTCTCTCTCTCTCTCTCTCTCTCTCTCTCTCTCTCTCTCTCTCTCTCTCTCTCTCTCTCTCTCTCTCTCTCTCTCTCTCTCTCTCTCTCTCTCTCTCTCTCTCTCTCTCTCTCTCTCTCTCTCTCTCTCTCTCTCTCTCTCTCTCTCTCTCTCTCTCTCTCTCTCTCTCTCTCTCTCTCTCTCTCTCTCTCTCTCTCTCTCTCTCTCTCTCTCTCTCTCTCTCTCTCTCTCTCTCTCTCTCTCTCTCTCTATGGTCTCTCTCTCTCTCTCTCTCTCTCCTCAGAAAATTTTTTTTCACGTGTCTCTCTCTCCAAATCAGCCTCTTCTCATAAACAAATATAATATATATATAAAAAAATATAGATATATATATATATATATATATATATATATATATATATATATATATATATATATATATATATGTATATAAATTATTATGGTCTAGCGTATAATGCCTTACTCTTTCGCGGGGTCTGCCTCTCCTGCTCACGAGGAACGAAAACATTAACAGGTAAGAAAAGAGGAGGAATAAGAATACGTGTAAAAGAGAGAGAGAGAGAGAGAGAGAGAGAGAGAGAGAGAGAGAGAGAGAGAGATGCATCAGGAAGGCTTTCTTCAAACCTTTACACATTAGAGTTGCCGTCGCGCCTGCACGCCTCGCCGTCAGCCCCAGACACATCAGACTTGTCAGCACCTCTCAGCAAATTTGCCTCAAACTCAAAGGCTCTGCGGAATTTTTAAGAAGGAAAGTTAACGAGACAAGACATTTGTCTCTTGATTTCAAGTTGGCATTTATCGAGTTTTAAGCAACTGCAAATGTTTCCATTTCCTTTTTTTCTTCGTTGAAGCGCATAATTATGAGGACTTCTGCTCTGTCATTTTTCATAATATAATCAGTAGTCTCATTCGGTCACCCATGGCTAAACAGTTGACTACCTTTTCTACCTCGGTGACATCTGTCTTGCCGGGTCGTTAAATATATCCATGGATTATATAGTAGCCCAAGCTATTTACATTTAATTTCTTTCATTTTCGATGACAAAGGCTGGTGGCTCTGCTCACCGACCAGGCGCAGCAGGTTGTCACTCCCGCCACCAACGTCTTCACGGTAGTTCATAATTGGCGCTAATCACACCCGGGGGCAACAGTGGGTCTGTTGCCAGGTTTTCTGGACACAGCGTAGGTGTGAGCGGTTTGACGTCACTACAGAAATATATTGAGACGCTATACAGTCTGGAGATTAAAGAAAATATTAGAACCATTAAAAAAGGCAATTTTCAGATATATATAACTTTGAGAACGGATAATATCTAATAATTGTCTAGTTTTTTTATATTTTTTTTTTACGTGTTATCCTATAGCGCCGGTAGGTTTTCTTGAGGGGCCTGGTGGTCGGCCTCAGCCCTTCATGGCGCAGGCAAGTGTTTATAGTGATGCCATCTATTCTTGGCTCATGCTGCCCCCCGGAGCTCATTTTTGATTCACTTGCTCGGTTTCCTCTAGAGTCCTGGGGCGAGATTCTCGTAGGTTACGTTGACTTAAGCCTGCATTGTTGTAGCTTAAGTGGTACTTACGATCACGTAGGAAGACTGATTCTCAAAGGAGATCGAAGCCCTGTAGGCCACAGCTGATTGGTGGAAGACTTGGGGAGCTGCGACGTGACATCATCAGAGTCGCTAGCGAATCACAGTCGCTTCTTGAGGTGAGCCAGCCAATCGCGAGCCACGCTTCACGCCCCGCCACGGCGATGAGTCATCCTCTCTCAACCCACTGACTGCCTCGACGAGAGTTTCTACATACTCATTACATAACAGACTACCCGGCGCCCCCTCGGAGCAGATCAAAGTAAACTACACACGTGACAATAGTTAATGTAATGCAAATAAAAAGCCCTTTTGCAGGAATAGGAAGGCAACGGGATATAATCATATATGCAATAAATTATTCAGAGTGTCACACGGCCGCCTCCCCTGTAATATTCTGATAGTTTGTCGCTTCATATATCACTGAATGACTGATATAACATTTTTCATCTGTCACCGTTCTCTCACACTGTATTTAGGCATCTCGGAGCACAATCATTTAGCCACGGGAAGCAGTGACAGCAGTCTGGATGCTGTGTGACTCCAGTATGTTGAGGGAAGTTTTGCCTTTGTAACGGCATCGCACACAAAAGTTGTTAAACAAATACCTCTGACGTTGATTGCTCACTTTAATAGGTAGATTTACTTATTTAACACATGTCCTTCCTCGTTTCATGTTCTGAAACACTAATTATAATGCATTTCATGTAATCAGGGAGATCTCGTAAGGCTTACGTCTGCACCCGACCCACTCTTAACTTACGTGCACAGTTACGATCACGTAGCGCTTTGGGAATTGCGGTGGAGGCACTGCATGGTCGTAGGTGTGGGTTACAATCACGTAAGTTTCGAGAATCTCGCCCCGGGTCAATGGGTGGTCTTCAAGACAGCATTTGGGTAGTCTTAGGCCACTCGGCGGTGACTGAAAAATCCCAGGTGGTTGCGGTGGATTCGAACCCCCGTCGATCAGAACGTGATGAATGCGGGGCCCACACGCTAACCACTCAGCCACTGCTTCAGTATGAAGTAAACTTCATACTGAAGTTTACTTGAAAAGGCACAGGCGCGTCACCTGTGTCTCTTAATTCCTTGCGACACAGAGCCACACACTGCTAAGGCGCTAAATAACGCCATCGTCTTCTACATCAACTGATTTGCCTCTCTGGTGTGGCTCTGTTGTACTGACAGATGCATGTCTGCGTCAGAGGAGCGCCTTCTTTTATATATCTTTTTTTTTATTAAAAAACTTTGCTTACAAGGTAAAACATTATTATCGGCTTCTTGTGGTTCTTATATTCTGGACGGACCTTATCTCCTTATTCGCATTTGGAATACTGAACTTTGCACCATAATCCATGTGAAGAATACCTGGGGAACACCCGTCCCTTGCTGAAGATTATTATTTATATTTAGAGATGAAATAAAAAAAAAAGAAACATGGAGGAAAATTAGCGATTGAGTGGCTGTGTGGTGCCTGGTCAACGCCATGGCAGGGGATGAGTGGAGCAAAGCCAGACTGAGCAAGAAGTGTCAGGTATTCAAATAGTGGCAGAGAGAGAGAGAGAGAGAGAGAGAGAGAGAGAGAGAGAGAGAGAGAGAGAGAGAGAGAGAGAGAGAGAGAGAGAGAGAGAGAGAGAGAGAGAGAGAGAGAGAGAGAGAGAGAGAGAGAGAGAGATGGAATTCAACACTTTCATCATTGCGGACGAGTTTTCCAGTGGTGGAATTAAACAATTTTACCACTGCGTTATATTTTTTTGTGTGTAGTCTAGTATTTTTATCATTGCTCAACACTATATTATTTATGTAATCCTGCACATAACATAATAGTAGATTTTTTGCGGGTTTTAGCGTAAGGGTTCTGTAATCCTCACCTCGCTCTCATTTAAAATATCGCACCCTCGGGTCAGCAACGAGTGTCGAAAAGAAAGAGTGTGTGTTTTAAATCCTCAGTTCACGTCAGATTGACAAAAAACCGAGTAATCTAGTTTGCGCCTTCTCTGGGATTCATGATACCAAAGGAAAAAAGTCCGTCCGATCCACAAGCAATCTTTATGGGGAGCTATAAAACATGTATAATGAAAAGAGAACGCGCCCACACACACACACACACACACACACACACACACACACACACACACACACACACACACACGGAACACGCACATGCATACATACACACACACACACATAAATTAATAAAAGTGTTTCAAGTTTAATCCTTTGGTAGTGCAAACATCAGCGAAAAGGCCGCAGTAAACATATCCGTAAAACCTTAACAACACAAGCAAAAGGTTTAGATAAAATTTTACAAAACCGCAGACATTTCACGTGAGGTTACCATGGCGATTGCATTTCGCACAAATCACCTTAAATATCTTAATAACATTTCGAGAGTTTCCTTCGAACTCGTAACCATTCCAGCAACACTTAGAGATTTGTCGTGGAAGTGCTCCTTTAGCTGCGAGTGTTTGCTTTCTGTCTACCTGTATTATGAACTGAAGTGTAAAAAGTCAGATATTCTTTACTTGCATTAACAAAGCAAATGCTAAGGTGTGCAGCGATGACAGGAGGAGGCTTATGGGAATGTGAGCGCGTTGATGGAAGGGTTCTGGGAGATATTAGGAGCGTGGAGATCTACGATTAGTGTGTTGCTGTAGCTGAGTCACAAATTATGCATGACATGGTAGGAAGGAGTTTGGGAAAGTATGTAGGCCCGGCAAGATATATGCTGGTCATTTGAGAGTACACAAACTGGGCTTGGGAAATATGGAGGACAGGGAGAGAGAATATTTTGAGAATATAAGTGCAGTAGGGGTAACGGTGCCAGGAAGACGGGGGCAGGGGTATATGAGTGTACATCTTAGAGAGAGTAGGTGTGTGATGTTCTCGGGAAGCTTTGGATACAGATGAGGGATGAGAAAGGGATTGATGGAGGGTGTACGCTAAGTGCTTAACATTATGGTCGTATTGAAAGACAGATGAGTGGAAAGACGTCTTTTGATCACCTCTATGTATGAGTAAATGAAAAACGTATCACTAATTCCGTAGATTTTCGTTGCTCAGATGTTTATCGTAATGGACTTTTTTTTTTGTCAGTATTTATATGCCCCGTGATGTTGAGTGGAAGTCGAGAGATTGTTCTAATTCCTCCTCTCACCATATTTCCTATTCCTCTTAAACCTTTTCTCCTCCAACCCCTTCACCACCCTGTTCCTGTCCCCAGGCCTTCATCACTCCCCCCTCCTCCTTTTTTCCTGGCTTCCCTCTTCTCTCAGCGCTCCCTCCTCTCCATCCCTCTCACCTCTTTTTTAACATTCCTTCGCCCGCCGAACGCCTCCCTCGTGCATCATAATGTAAGAGGTGGCTGCCTCGGGACGGTGCTGGTACAGGTACTGTTCTTGTCACCTCTATGCCACACCCTTCCCACATATTCTGCAAAACCCCATTCACTCTCTGACTTACTTCATCACCCGTTCACACCTTCAATCACTCATTCCCCATCGACCTTCTTCAGCTCCCCCTCCCTTCTCGAGTAGCACCACACTGCCCTTTCTCACTCCCACGTGCCCTTACATTCTACAACCCTTTTTCTCCGCCATGATATCTCTTACGAAACTCTCCTTTATTTTAACTTCCTTTCCCCCCTCTGCCGTGCACACCCACATCCGGCTTGAGTACCCCCCCCCTTTCACATCACCCTGAGTCATTTCTTCCACCCCTTCTACACCCAACCTTTCTTTCCCCACTCTCGCATCCTTATAACCCCACTGCCCACTACACACTGCTCACTTCTTATTACTACCCCTCTTGAGCATCATCCCTCCTTGCAGATAGATCCCTACCTTACACCCCCTGCACCTTCCCCCGAAACGTCACCTCTCCTGAAACCCTGTACCCCTTTGACCCTTCTCCCCATGCCCCCTTTCAGGTCCCCAGGGCGGCTCACATCTCTTGGTTCCCACTTCAGACTCATGAAAACTTTCCCCATTGTCACTTTTTGTCCCGGCGCAAAAATGTCTCGCTGCCCGCTGCGTTTATCACCTCCACGGCCCTTTATGTCCTCTCGCACGTGCCCTAAGGTGATGACGCCTGACGCAAGGAAAACCGACGCCGGGAGGAGGAGGAGGAGAAGGAGGAGGAGGAAGAAGTGGAGGAGGAAGAAACAAATGTATGTAAAGGTATTTTTAAGCTGCTCTCGCCCCTTTAGTCATTTTTAGCACAATGGATTTTTGAATTTCAATTAAAACAAACAGGAGCCGAATTTCCACACACGGAATGCTACCTAAACAAGAAATATTAGTATCCACTTTTTTTCCTATGAAACTCATATGCACACTAGATTACGGTAACGCCAGAAAACAGTATAGATAAATGTGCTCCGGTAACCTTATCCGTTTCAGTTATCAAAAACAGGAACATATTCTCGGCTGCTGGAGCACAAAGAGCCTACATTTAATATTTCCGTTATTTGTGTTTCTGACTTCAAACGCCACTCGAAGCACTGGCGCTATTGTTGAAGGCTGAACGATGCCCGATATCACAGAGGGGGAACTTTAAGGGGGAGGAGGAGGTTGGGGGTGTAGAAGATGAGGAGGTGGAGGAGGAGGAGGAGGAGGAGGAGGAGGAGGAGTGATCGGGTGACATAACAGTGCGTCTCTCCTTCCATTGACTCCTTTGTCCGTCGTGAGGCAACAAGCAACCCCTATTCGAGATTTGAGGCCGGTGCGTGAAGGTGTTTGTGTGTGTGTGTGTGTGTGTGTGTGTGTGTGTGTGTGTGTGTGAAATATCAGATGAGAGAGAGAGAGAGAGAGAGAGAGAGAAAGTTTTTCCTACTTGTTCCTTCTTTATTTCTTCAAGCTCAAAGTTTCTGAAGGGCAGTGGATGTTAAATAACTATCAGCTGCGACAAAATTATGAAACCGTAACATAATAGATGCTTTTGTCCATGCAGTGACAGTAGACAACATTTCTGATAATACAAAGGCAGCTCGGAGTGCATGAGTTGGGACATTGATATATTCCTCCACGCAACCGATACGCTTCTCGATCGCCACGTCCAGCACCGCCCGGCTGGATCGATTACCTTGACTGATACTCCTATGCCTCTGTGTTTGGTGTCGTCACGGTGATGGAGAAAGTCATTGTATTCTTTTCCTACATTGTTTACGTTAAAGGAAGACATCCTAAGAAGAGTTGCTTAACGTATACTATTTCATAGACGTTAGGTTTTTTTTTTAATATTCGGTGGATGATTTATATTTGAACAGGTTGATTAATCATTTAAAGCTCAATATTTCTGGGACAAGTTAAAGAGAAAGTAGATTTAAGCGTATAACTTAATTGGCTGGCGATAGTTAGACTTGAATAATTAGATTTTATAATATAAACATTTTTTGTACAACAAGGAAAATACGAGGTTGATATGTTACATAATCTTTATAATATGGTATGATAGTTTCAGCTGCAATCATATTTTCTTCAAGTAAATATTTCTTGAACGAACGGAGAAGCTTTGGAAAACATATTAGACTAAACTCTGCCAAAGGTAATGGTAGGGTGTTGAATAGCTCTGCCACCTCTTTCCCCACTCAAACATTAGCTGACTTTCCACTCCCAGTATTTACCCAATCCCCATCCTAACAATCAGTCTTCCCCATTTCCACTAACTCGGAGACTTTCCCTGGCTCCAAGCTCTTTTCTCCTAATCCAGACCCGAACGCTCAACCTCTCTCTTCTGTATTTTAACACGAACATCCCACCGTCCCACCACTTAAATCCATCCCACTCTCACCTCTAAAACCATCCCTTCCCTCCGACACGTACTCACCCCTTTCCCACTCCATATGCTAAAGCCGCCCTTCCTTTATTTTCATCCTAACTTACCTTATCCTCCCTGCTCGCTTACATTCGCCTCACCCTCGTCCCCCACCCCCACCCCCTCCCCATCACCAGCTTTGCCCTTTTCCCACCTCCAGCGCTGAACCGCTCCCAGCACCCCTGTACATTATTAATCACCACCTGCATAGACCACCCTAGCACAGCGTGGGTGTTGATGCACGGCCGGCCCCTAGCGTGACGGGTGTTCGGCAGGTAGAGAAAGAGACAGAAAGGCATTCCAAGGGGCGTGTGTAATTAGGTTCTTGCCTATCGATTGTGCTGCGAATGTGTGCGTTTCTTTCATGTGGATCGTGGACGATTCATGATTTGGCTTTTAGCAAGGAGGATATTATCAGTGTTTGTGTGTGTGTGTGTGTGTGTGTGTGTGTGTGTGTGAGAGAGAGAGAGAGAGAGAGAGAGAGAGAGAGAGAGAGAGAGAGAATGTTGATATATATAGTGTAGTTATATATACATAACCCGGTAGATACATATACATACGTGCGATCACATTTTTGTATACTTTTTATACGGACACTTTTTACATCTGTGGATTATATATATTGTATTGATTTATTCGTACATAACGTTAATAAAACTGTTCTTGCCTCCGTTTTATCATCCTTTCCGTGTAGCACTTAAATTATCTCTCTGTAAAGTGCATGTGAGCGTTAGCAGCATATTCCATCCTCGTGCATCAGGTATGCAATATCATAGGTTTCTTCACTTACGTCATATTAAAGTGAGCTCTGTGCGTCTTTTATGTTTAGTGGTATTCTCCATCTGTGTGCGTCGTGCTACGTGTATGTTAGCGTTTCTTGCTCCCTTATGTCATGCTGAAGCAAACCATGCACGTCTTTTTGGCAGTGACCCTTCCCGCCTCAGGTGCTACAGGTGAGGCAGTGAAGGCAGTGAGGCAGTGAACCTTTCTCCGAGCTCCTCCCTGACTCACCCTCGCTCCCTTCCTAGCAATGCCTCAGGACGCTTTGAGCTCGCATGGGGGATTCTCTGTGTACAGCCCCTTTTCTATATTCTCCATTCATATATCCCTTAGGTCGTCCCACACACACACACACTCTCTCTCTCTCTCTCTCTCTCTCTCTCTCTCTCTCTCTCTCTCTCTCTCTCTCTCTCTCTCTCTCTCTCTCTCTCTCTCTCTCTCTCTCTCTCTCTTTTCCCGTTTCTTTTTTATTTGTGTATTTGCATGTGTTTGCGCGCGTGTTACGTTACCAAATATCATATGGAGTATACTGTTACGCCATGTTTTAATATTATTCGGCGTCCATTTTCAAGCTTTGACAGTGATTGGTGTAAATAAATTTGATGCGTTCCGAGAGTTGAGTTGCAATGGATTACGGCGATTGTGGAGTTTTATCATACAAAACACAGAAGCAAAAATTTACACCCGAACTAAAGTTACGTTTCATCTCATATTTATTTTTTTGTTTCTTTGTTTTATGTGCACTGCAACATCGATATTCAGGGATTAGAAAATTCACTGCTAAGCTTATAATTGGCGTCAAGCGGTTGTCGCTGTCGTTAACCAATTTATTTTCACTCCCATCTTTTTGTTTTTGTTTTAGAGTGCATCATATATGATCCTATATTTAAAAAAAGGCAAGTAATATCAGCTTTATCTTTAATTCTTTGCATTGGTTAAAACAATGAAATGTACACTGTTATCTCTTGCTAAAGCTCTGGGATTAATAGTAAAAGATCACTCACGGCGCCTAGATATTTCGGAAATGCGAATAAATTTAATCGAGTTTTGTTGCTATTTGTATCTGCACTACTAAAAGTCGTATTTTCCCTTTCAATTATCTGTCTCAGGGGAAGGGTGTTGATACAAAGCTTTGTTATTGTGAATTCCTTTAAAAGTTTAAATAGCTTAGTATTATAGGATATTTGTTGAACTCTAAAAACATTATTATTGTATATGTGTCGATGATTCTTGGTCATTCTGTCTAATTAACGTTATATTGACTGTCATTGTAGAAAATTTTGGGCAGGTGTGACAGTGATTTAAAAAAATAGTATCTTTACCGTGGAATATAAAAAAATGCAAAAAACGTTGAGCTGTAAAGGATAAGACAGCGCAGCGTTAAATTTTATCACCTCATAAAGAAGCATGACTCGTGAGGGAAATATTTTTCAGTTCCCTTTCCCTTATGTGTCCCTGGGGGAGGGTGTTGATACAAAGCTTTGTTATTGTGAATTCCGTGAAAATTTTAAGTAGCTTAGTGTTCTGGGATATTTGTTAAAGAGCAGTATTTTTTTTTTATTGTGCACTCCGCTGTTACCTTTCTTTCACCTACAAATAAATTTTGATCTTCTCACGAGTGCGTGAGTAAATAGACACAGCAGTAAAGCTTAAAGTAATTAGAGAAAATGGTTGCTTTTATGTCTCCCCGTAAAGAAAAGATAAAAGTTATTGCATATGTAAAAAAAATAAAAAAAAATAACGCACGTGAGAAAAGCGAGGATAAAAAAAAAAAGATGAATTTGCTTTGGGAGTGAAGAGAATGTGTTTGAGGAATAAATGTTTACAGAAGCGCTCAGAAAATGTAAGAGGATTTATAATGCTAAAAAAAAAAAAAATGGAAAACGTATTATTTCATTTGTGTGTGTGTGTGTGTTTGAAACCAAGTATATTTCTATATTATATTAAATGCAACTTGTATCATGTCATTTACACGTTCTTTTTTATTTTTCTGGATATTTGTTCTCATAGTCTCTCTCTCTCTCTCTCTCTCTCTCTCTCTCTCTCTCTCTCTCTCTCTCTCTCTCTCTCTCTCTCTCTCTCTCTCTCTCTCTCTCTCTCTCTCTCTCTCTCTCTCTCTCTCTCTCTCTCTCTCTCTCTCTCTCTCTCTCTCTCTTCTCCATAATCTCCATCACCATTCATCACTCAGAGCCCGGCGTATTCTCGTGTCTTTCTGTTTTCAGCGAGTATTTACCTTTTCTTCCTCATCACTTGCCCCTTTCATTAATAACTTGCCTCTCCTCTCCTCTCCTCTCCTCATCTCTTTTTTTCGCTTCGCACATATTTTATTTTCCTTCCCTCTCCTCGTTTCTATTACCCTTGTCTCTTCTCGTCTTCTCTCCTCGTTTTCTGATCTTTCCTATGTATCTCTTTTCTCCTTTCTTCCTCTCACCTCTCTTTTACGTATCTTTCCTCTCCTCTCATTCTTTCTCTCCTCTCCTTTCCTCTCCTTTCCTCTCGTTATCCTCCTCCCGTTTCTTCCTAACTCTCTTTTTCGTATCTTTCCTCTCCTCTCATTTTTTCTCTCCTCTCCTTTCCTTTCCTCTCCTTATTCTCCTCCGGTTTCTTCCTACCTCTTCCTTCCCAATCACAGCTCACCCCTACAATGTTCTTCCCTTCCCTCCTCCTCCCTCTCCTCCACCCTCATTCCTCCTCTCTTTATCCCTCCCGCGGCGCGCCTCCTCGTCCGTGAGTCGCAGTGAGTGTTGCTTCATGATAGTTAATTAATGTCAGGGTGATTACCTTAATGGATCACGCATTACCGCTAAATGGAGCCACATTAGCGTGCGTGTGCCGAACAGGTTCACGACACGACCGCGGCGGCGTGAGGTGCGCGTCGCCTTGTGAGTGTGCGGGGGTGGGGTGGGGGGTAATTGTTTGTGTGTGTGTGTGTGTGTGTGTGTGTGTGTGTGTGTGTGTGTGTGAGAAAGAGAGACAGACAGACAGACAGACAGACAAAGCCACAAACCCAAACCCACTGACAAAAGCAAAAGCAGAGAGATGGACACACGCACGCACACACACACACACACACACACACACACACACACACACACACACACACACACACACACACACACACACACACACACACACACACACACACACACACACACACACACACACACACACACACACACACACACACACAAACAAACACACACACAGACAGACCATAAATAAACATAAAGATGGACACAAGGAGATCGACAAACAGAAATCAACTTAGGCAGGTAAACAAACAAACAGACAAACACCTACGCACTGATGGAATTCCCCCAGTCGGTTGGTAATGGGACTGGTGGATAGGGGAAGGATTGGTAATGGGACTGGTGGATAGGGGAAGGATTGGTAATGGGACTGGTGGATAGGGGAAGGGTTGGTAATGGGACTGGTGGATACGGGAAGGGTTGGTAATGGGACTGGTTGATAGGGGAAGGATTGGTAATGGGACTGGAGGATAGGGGAAGGGTTGGTAATGGGACTGGTGGATAGGGGAAGGATTGGTAATGGGACTGGTGGATAGGGGAAGGGATGGTAATGGGACTGGTGGATAGGGGAAGGGTTGGTAATAGGACTGGTGGATAGGGTAAGGATTGGTAATGGGACTGGTGAATAGGGGAAGGATTGGTAATGGGACTGGTGGATAGGGGAAGGGTTGGTAATGGGACTGGTGGATAGGGGAAGGGTTGGTAATGGGAGTGGTGGATAGGGGAAGGATTGGTAATGGGACTGGTGGATAGGGGAAGGATTGGTAATGGGATTGGTGGATAGGAGAAGGGTTGGTAATGGGACTGGTGGATAGGGGAAGGATTGGTAATGGGACTGGTGGATAGGGGAAGGGTTGGTAATGGGACTGGTGGATAGGGGAAGGGTTGGTAACGGGACTGGTGGATAGGGGAAGGATTGGTAATGGGACTGGTGGATAGGGGAAGGGTTGGTAATGGGACTGGTGGATAGGGGAAGGATTGGTAATGGGACTGGTGGATAGGGGAAGGGTTGGTAATATGACAGGTGGATAGGGGAAGGGTTGGTAATGGGACTGGTGGATAGCGGAAGGATTGGTAATGGGACTGGTGGATAGGGGAAGGATTGGTAATGGGACTGGTGGATAGGGGAAGGATTGGTAATGGGACTGGTGGATAGGGGAAGGGTTTGTAATGGGACTGGTGGATAGGAGAAGAATTGGTAATGGGACTGCTTGATAGGGGAAGGGTTGATAATGGGACTGGTGGATAGGGGAAGGATTAATAATGGGACTGGTGGATAGGGGAAGGGTTGGTAATGGGACTGGTGGATAGGGGAAGGGATGTTAATGGGACTGGTGTATAGGGGAAGGATTGGTAATGGGACTGGTGGATATTGGAAGGGTTGGTAATGGGACAGGTGGATAGGGGAAGGGTTGGTAATGGGACTCGTGGATAACGGAAAGATTGGTAATGGGACTGATGGATAGGGGAAGGGTTGGTAATGGGACTGGTGGATAGGGGAAGGGTTGGTAATGGGATTGGTGGATAGGGGAAGGATTGGTAATGGGACTGGTGGATAGGGGAAGGATTGGTAATGGGATTGGTGGATAGGAGAAGGGTTGGTAATGGGACTGGTGGATAGGGGAAGGATTGGTAATGGGACTGGTGGATAGGGGAAGGGTTGGTAATGGGACTGGTGGATAGGGGAAGGGTTGGTAATGGGACTGGTGGATAGGGGAAGGATTGGTAATGGGACTGGTGGATAGGGGAAGGGTTGGTAATGGGACTGGTGGATAGGGGAAGGTTTGGTAATGGGACTGGTGGATAGGTTAAGGGTTGGTAATGGGACTGGTGGATAGGGGAAGGATTGGTAATGGGACTGGTGGATAGGGGAAGGATTGGTAATGGGACTGGTGGATAGGGGAAGGATTGATAATGGGACTGGTGGATAGGGGAAGGATTGGTAATGGGACTGGTGGATAGGGGAAGGGTTGGTAATGGGACTGGTGGATAGGGGAAGGGTTGGTAATGGGACTGGTGGATAGCGGAAGTGTTGATAATAGGACTGGTGGATAGGGAAAGGTTGGTAATGGGACAGGTGGATAGGGAAGGATTGGTTATGGGACTGGTGGATAGGTGAAGGGTTGGTAATGGGACTGGTGGATTGGGGAAGGGTTGGTAATGGGACTGGTGGATAGGGTAAGGTTTGGTAATGGGACTGGTGGATAGGGGAAGGGTTGGTAATGGGACTGGTGGATAGGGGAAGGGTTGGTAATGGGACTGGTGGATTGGGGAAGGATTGGTAATGGGACTGGTGGATAGGGGAAGGGTTGGTAATGGGACTGGTGGATAGGGGAAGGGTTGGTAATGGGACTGGTGGATAGGGGAAGGATTGGTAATGGGACTGGTGGATAGGGGAAGGGTTGGTAATGGGACTGGTGGATAGGAGAAGGGTTGGTAATGGGACTGGTGGATAGGGGAAGGGTTGGTAATGGGACTGGTGGATAGGGGAAGGATTGGTAATGGGACTGGTGGATAGGGGACGGTTGGTAATGGGACTGGTGGATAGGGAAAGGGTGGTAATGGGACTGCTGGATAGGGAAGAATTGGTAATGGGACTGGTGGATGGGAAGGGTTGGTAATGGGACTGGTGGATAGTGGAAGGCTTGGTAATGGGACTTGTGGATTGGGGAAGGATTGGTAATGGGACTGGTGGATAGTGGAAGGTTTGGTAATGGGACTGGTGGATAGGGGAAGGTTTGGTAATGGGACAGGTGGATAGGGGGATTGGTAATGGGATAGGTGGATAGGGGAAGGATTGGTAATGGGACTGGTGGATAGGGGAAGGATTGGTAATGGGACTGGTGGATAGGGGAAGGATTGGTAATGGGACTGGTGGATATGGGAAGGATTGGTAATGGGACTGGTGGATAGCGGAAGGATTGGTAATGGGACTGGTGGATAGGGGACGGTTGGTAATGGGACTGGTGGATAGGGAAAGGGTGGTAATGGGACTGGTGGATAGGGGAAGGATTGGTAATGGGACTGGTGGATAGGGGAAGGATTGGTAATGGGACTGGTGGATAGGGGACTGGTAATGGGACTGGTGGATAGGGGAAGGATTGGTAATGGGACTGGTGGATGAGGGAAGGATTGGTAATGGGACTGGTGGATAGGGGAAGGATTGGTAATGGGACTGGTGGATAGGGGAAGGGTTGGTAATGGGACTGGTGGATAGCGGAAGGATTGGTAATGGGACTGGTGGATAGTGGAAGGGTTGGTAATGGGACTGGTGGATAGGTGAAGGATTGGTAATGGGACTGGTGGATTGGGGAAGGGTTGGTAATGGGACTGGTGGATAGGGGAAGGATTGGTAATGGGACTGGTGGATAGGGGAAGGGTTGGTAATGGGACTGGTGGATAGGGGAAGGGTTGGTAATGGGACTGGTGGATAGGGAAGGGTTGGTAATGGGACTGGTGGATATGGGAAGGGTTGGTAATGGGACTGATGTATATGGGAAAGGTTGGTAATGAGATTGGTGGATAGGGGAAGGATTGGTAATGGGACTGGTGGATAGGGGAAGGATTGGTAATGGGACTGGTGGATAGGGGAAGGATTGGTAATGGGACTGGTGGATAGGCGAAGGGTTGGGAATGGGACTGGTGGATAGGGAGAGGATTGGTAATGGGACTGGTGGATTTGGGATGGTTTGGTAATGGGACTGGTGGATAGGGGAAGGATTGGTAATGGGACTGGTGGATAGGGGAAGGATTGGTAATGGGACTGGTGGATAGGGGAAGGATTGGTAATGGGACTGGTGGATAGGGAAGGATTGGTAATGGGACTGGTGGATAGGGAAGGATTGGTAATGGGACTGGTGGATGGGGAAGGATTGGTAATGGGACTGGTGGATAGGGAAGGATTGGTAATGGGACTGGTGGATGGGGAAGGATTGGTAATGGGACTGGTGGATAGGGAAGGATTGGTAATGGGACTGGTGGATGGGGAAGGATTGGTAATGGGACTGGTGGATGGGGAAGGATTGGTAATGGGACTGGTGGATGGGGAAGGATTGGTAATGGGACTGGTGGATAGGGAAGGATTGGTAATGGGACTGGTGGATAGGGAAGGATTGGTAATGGGACTGGTGGATAGGGAAGGTTGGTAATGGGACTGGTGGATAGGGAAGGATTGGTAATGGGACTGGTGGATAGGGAAGGATTGGTAATGGGACTGGTGGATGGGGAAGGATTGGTAATGGGACTGGTGGATGGGGAAGGTTGGTAATGGGACTGGTGGATAGGGAAGGATTGGTAATGGGACTGGTGGATGGGAAGGATTGGTAATGGGACTGGTGGATTGGGGAAGGGTTGGTAATGGGACTGGTGGATAGAGGAATGATTGGTAATGGGCCTGGTGGATAGGGGAAGGGTTGGTAATGGGTCTGGTGGATAGGGAAGGATTGGTAATGGGACTGGTGGATGGGGGATTGGTAATGGGACTGGTGGATGGGCATGGGACTGGTGGATAGGGGAAGGATTGGTAATGGGACTGGTGGATAGGGGAAGGGTTGGTAATGGGACTGGTGGATAGGGGAAGGGTTGGTAATGGGACTGGTGGATAGTGGAAGGATTGGTAATGGGACTCGTGGATAGGGGAAGGGTTGGTAATGGGACTGGTGGATAGGGGAAGGGTTGGTAATGGGACTGGTGGATAGGGGAAGGGTTGGTAATGGAACTGGTGGATAGGGGAAGGGTTGGTAATGGGACTGGTGGATAGGGGAAGGGTTGGTAATGGGACTTTTGGATAGGGGAAGGGTTGGTAATGGGACTGGTGGATTTGGGTAGTATTGGTAATGGGTCTGGTTGATAGGGGAAGGGTTGGTAATGGGACTGGTGGATAGGGGAAGGGTTGATAATGGGACTGGTGGATAGGGGAAGGGTTTATAATGGGACTGGTGGATAGGGGAAGGATTGGTAATGTGTCTGGTGGATAGGGGAAGGGTTGGTAATGGGACTGGTGGTTAGGGGAAGGGTTGGTAATGGGACTGGTGGAAAGGGGAAGGGTTGGTAATGGGACTGGTCGATAGCGGAAGGATTGGTAATGGGACTAGTGGATAGGGGAAGGGTTGGTAATGGGACTGGTGGATAGGGGAAGGGTTGGTAATGGGACTGGTGGATAGGGGAAGGGTTTGTAATGGGACTGGTGGATAGGGGAAGGATTGGTAATGGGACTGGTGAATAGGGGAAGGGTTGGCAATGGGACTGGTGGATAGGGGAGGGATTGGTAATGGGACTGGTGGATAGGGGAAGGATTGGTAATGGGACTGGTGGATAGGGGAAGGGTTGGTAATGGGACTGGAAGATAGGGGAAGGGTTGGTAATGGGACTGGTGGATAGGGGAAGTGTTGGTAATGGGACTGGTGGATCGGGGAAGGATTGGTAATGGGACTGGTTGATAGGGGAAGGTTTGGTAATGGGACTGGTGGATAGGGGAAGGATTGGTAATGGGACTGGTGGATAGGGGAAGGATTGGTAATGGGACTGGTGGGTTGTTGGAAGGGTTGGTAATGGGACTGGTGGATAGGGGAAGTGTTGGTAATGGGACTGGTGGATAGGGGAAGGATTGGTAATGGGACTGGTGGATAGGGGAAGGGTTGGTAATGGGACTGGTGGATAGGGAAAGGGATGGTATTGGGACTGGTGGATAGGGGAAGGATTGGTAATGGGACTGGTGGATAGGGGAAGGGTTGGTAATGGGACTTGTGGATGGGGAAGGGTTGGTAATGGGACTGGTGGATGGGGAAGGATTGGTAATGGGACTGGTGGATGGGGAAGGGATTGGTAATGGGACTGGTGGATGGGGAAGGGTTGGTAATGGGACTGGTGGATGGGGAAGGATTGGTAATGGGACTGGTGGATGGGGAAGGATTGGTAATGGGACTGGTGGATGGGGAAGGATTGGTAATGGGACTGGTGGATGGGGAAGGATTGGTAATGGGACTGGTGGATGGGGAAGGATTGGTAATGGGACTGGTGGATAGGGAAGGGTTGGTAATGGGACTGGTGGATGGGAAGGATTGGTAATGGGACTGGTGGATGGGGAAGGATTGGTAATGGGACTGGTGGATGGGGAAGGGTTGGTAATGGGACTGGTGGATGGGGAAGGTTGGTAATGGGACTGGTGGATGGGGAAGGATTGGTAATGGGACTGGTGGATGGGGAAGGATTGGTAATGGGACTGGTGGATGGGGAAGGGTTGGTAATGGGACTGGTGGATGGGGAAGGATTGGTAATGGGACTGGTGGATGGGGAAGGATTGGTAATGGGACTGGTGGATAGGGAAGGGTTGGTAATGGGACTGGTGGATGGGGGAAGGATTGGTAATGGGACTGGTGGATGGGGAAGGATTGGTAGGGACTGGTCCCTCCACCAGTCCCTATCCACCAGTCCCATTACCAATCCTTCCCTATCCACCAGTCCCATTACCAATCCTTCCCTATCCACCAGTCCCATTACCAATCCTTCCCTATCCACCAGTCCCATTACCAATCCTTCCCTATCCACCAGTCCCATTACCAACCCTTCCCTATCCACCAGTCCCATTACCAATCCTTCCCCTATCCACCAGTCCCATTACCAATCCTTCCCTATCCACCAGTCCCATTACCAATCCTTCCCTATCCACCAGTCCCATTACCAATCCTTCCCTATCCACCAGTCCCATTACCAACCCTTCCCTATCCACCAGTCCCATTACCAATCCTTCCCTATCCACCAGTCCCATTACCAATCCTTCCTCTATCCACCAGTCCCATTACCAATCCTTCCCTATCCACCAGTCCCATTACCAACCCTTCCTATCCACCAGTCCCATTACCAATCCTTCCCTATCCACCAGTCCCATTACCAACCCTTCCCTATCCACCAGTCCCATTACCAATCCTTCCCTATCCACCAGTCCCATTACCAATCCTTCCCTATCCACCAGTCCCATTACCAATCCTTCCCCTATCCACCAGTCCCATTGCAATCCTTCCCTATCCACCAGTCCCATTACCAACCCTTCCCTATCCACCAGTCCCATTACCAATCCTTCCCTATCCACCAGTCCCATTACCAACCTTCCCTATCCACCAGTCCCATTACCAACCCTTCCCCTATCCACCAGTCCCATTACCAACCTTCCTATCCACCAGTCCCATTACCAATCCTTCCCTATCCACCAGTCCCATTACCAACCCTTCCCCTATCCACCAGTCCCATTACCAATCCTTCCCTATCCACCAGTCCCATTACCAATCCTTCCCTATCCACCAGTCCCATTACCAATCCTTCCCCTATCCACCAGTCCCATTACCAACCTTCCCCTATCCACCAGTCCCATTACCAATCCTTCCCTATCCACCAGTCCCATTACCAATCCTTCCCCTATCCACCAGTCCCATTACCAACCCTTCCCTATCCACCAGTCCCATTACCAATCCTTCCCTATCCACCAGTCCCATTACCAACCCTTCCCTATCCACCAGTCCCATTACCAATCCTTCCCTATCCACCTGTCCCATTACCAACCCTTCCCTATCCACCAGTCCCATTACCAATCCTTCCCTATCCACCAGTCCCATTACCAACCTTCCCTATCCACCAGTCCATTACCAATCCTTCCCCTATCCACCAGTCCCATTACCAACCCTTCCCTATCCACCAGTCCCATTACCAATCCTTCCCTATCCACCAGTCCCATTACCAATCCTTCCCTATCCACCAGTCCCATTACCAATCCTTCCCTATCCACCAGTCCCATTACCAACCCTTCCCTATCCACCAGTCCCATTACCAATCCTTCCCTATCCACCAGTCCCATTACCAACCCTTCCCCTATCCACCAGTCCCATTACCAATCCTTCCCTATCCACCAGTCCCATTACCAATCCTTCCCCTATCCACCAGTCCCATTACCAACCTTCCCTATCCACCAGTCCCATTACCAATCCTTCCCTATCCACCAGTCCCATTACCAATCCTTCCCCTATCCACCAGTCCCATTACCAATCCTTCCCTATCCACCAGTCCCATTACCAACCCTTCCCTATCCACCAGTCCCATTACCAATCCTTCCCTATCCACCAGTCCCATTACCAATCCTTCCCTATCCACCAGTCCCATTACCAATCCTTCCCCTATCCACCAGTCCCATTACCAATCCTTCCCCTATCCACCAGTCCCATTACCAACCCTTCCCTATCCACCAGTCCCATTACCAATCCTTCCCTATCCACCAGTCCCATTACCAACCCTTCCCTATCCACCAGTCCCATTACCAATCCTTCCCTATCCACCAGTCCCATTACCAACCCTTCCCTATCCACCAGTCCCATTACCAACCCTTCCCTATCCACCAGTCCCATTACCAATCCTTCCCTATCCACCAGTCCCATTACCAACCCTTCCCTATCCACCAGTCCCATTACCAACCCTTCCCTATCCACCAGTCCATTACCAATCCTTCCCTATCCACCAGTCCCATTACCAATCCTTCCCTATCCACCAGTCCCATTACCAACCCTTCCCTATCCACCAGTCCCATTACCAACCCTTCCCTATCCACCAGTCCCATTACCAATCCTTCCCTATCCACCAGTCCCATTACCAACCCTTCCCTATCCACCAGTCCCATTACCAACCTTCCCCTATCCACCAGTCCATTACCAATCCTTCCCTATCCACCAGTCCATTACCAACCCTTCCCCTATCCACCAGTCCCATTACCAATCCTTCCCTATCCACCAGTCCCATTACCAATCCTTCCCTATCCACCAGTCCCATTACCAATCCTTCCCTATCCACCAGTCCCATTACCAACCTTCCCCTATCCACCAGTCCCATTACCAACCTTCCCTCTCCACCAATCCCATTACCAATCCTTCCCCTATCCACCTGTCATATTACCAACCCTTCCCTTATCCACCAGTCCCATTACCAATCCTTCCCGTATCCATCAGTCCCATTACCAATCCTTCCTCTATCCACCAGTCCCATTACCAATCCTTCCCCTATCCACCAGTCCCATTACCAATCCTTCCCCTATCCACCAGTCCCATTACCAACCCTTCCCATATCCACCAGTCCCATTACCAATCCTTCCCATATCCACCTGTCCCATTACCAATCCTTCCCCTATCCACCAGTCCCATTACCAATCCTTCCCCTATCCACCAGTCCCATTACCAACCCTTCACCTATCCACCAGTCCCATTACCAATCCTTCCTCTATCCACAAGTCCCATTACCAATCCTTCCACTATCCACCAGTCCCATTACCAAGCCTTCCCCTATCCACCATTACCATTACCAATCCTTCCCCTATCCACCAGTCCCATTACCAACCCTTCCCCTATCCACCAGTCCCATTACCAATCCTTCCCCTATCCACCTGTCCCATTACCAACCCTTCCCCTATCCACCAGTCCCATTACCAATCCTTCCCCTATCCACCAGTCCCATTACCAACCCTTCCACTATCCACCAGTCCCATTACCAACCCTTCCCCTATCCACCAGTCCCATTACCAATACTTCCCCTATCCACCAGTCCCATTACCAAGCCGTCCCCTATCCACCAGTCCCATTACCAACCCTTTCCCTATCCACCAGTCCCTTTACCAATCCTTCCTCTATCCACCAGTCCCATTACCAACACTTCCCCTATCCACCAGTCCCATTACCAACCCTTCCCCTATCCACCAGTCCCATTAACAACCCTTCCCCTATCCACCAGTCCCAATACCAATCATTCCCAAAACCACCAGTCCCATTACCAACCCTTCCCCTATCCACCAGTCCCATTACCAACCCTTCCCCTATTCACCAGTCCCATTACCAATCCTTCCCCTATCCACCAGTCCCATTACCAACCCTTCCCCTATCCAACAGTCCCATTACCACCCCTTCCCCTATCCCCTAGTCCCATTACCAATCCTTCCCCTATCCACCAGTCCCATTACCAATCCTTCCCCTATCCACCAGTCCCATTACTAACCCTTCCCCTATCCACCAGTCCCATTACCAACCCTTCCCCTATCCACCAGTCCCATTACCAATCCTTCCCCTATCCACCAGTCCCATTACCAACCCTTCCACTATCCACCAGTCCCATTACCAATCTTTCCCCTATCCACCAGTCCCATTACCAACCCTTCCCCTATCCACCAGTTCCATTTCCAACTCTTCCCCTATCCACCAGTCCCATTACCAATCCTTCCCCTATCCACCAGTCCCATTACGAATCCTTCCGCTATCCACCAGTCCCATTACCAACCCTTCCCCTATCCACCAGTCCCATTACCAACTCTTCCCCTATCCACCAGTCCCATTACCAATCCTTCCCCTACCCACCAGTCCCATTACCAGTCCTTCCCCTATCCACCAGTCCCATTACCAACCCTTCCCCTATCCACCAGTCCCATTACTAACCCTTCCCCGATCCACCAGTCTCATTACGAATCCTTCCCCTATCCACCAGTCCCATTACCAATCCTTCCCCTATCCACCTGTCCCATTACCAACCCTTCTCCTATCCACCTGTCCCATTACCAATCCTTCCCCTATCCACCTGTCCCATTACCAACCCTTCCCCTATCCACCAATCCCATTACCAATCCTTCCCCTATCCACCTATCCCATTACCAATCCTTCCCCTATCCACCAGTCCCATTATTAACCCTTCCCCTATCCACCTGTCCCATTACCAATCCTTCCCCTATCCATCAGTCCCATTACCAATCCTTCCCCCATCCACCTGTCCCATTACCAATCCTTCCCTTATCCACCTGTCCTATTACCAACTCTTCCCCTATCCTTTAGTCCCATTACCAATCCTTCCCCTATCCACCAGTCCCATTACCAATCCTTCCCCTATCCACCAGTCCCATTACCAATCCTTCCCTTATCCACCAGTCCCATTACCAGAATTTCCCCTATCCACCAGTCCCATTACCAATCCTTCGTCTATCCACCAGTCCCATTACCAATCCTTCCCCTATCCACCAGTCCCATTACCAATCCTTCCCCTATTCACCAGTCCCATTACCAATCCTTCCCCTATCCACCAGTCCCATTACCAACCCTTCCCCTATCCACCAGTCCCATTACCAATCCTTCCCCTATCCACTTGTCCCATTACCAACCCTTCCCCTATCCACCAGTCCCAGTACCTATCCTTCCCCTATCCACCAGTCCCATTACCAACCTTTCCCCTATCAACTAGTCCCATTACCAATCCTTCCCCTATCCACCAGTCCCATTACCAACCCTTTCCCTATCAACCAGTCCTATTACCAATCCTTCCCCTATCCACCAGTCCCATTACCAACTTATCCCCTATCCACCAGTCCCATTACCAATCCTTCCCTTATCCACCTGTCCCATTATCAATCCTTCCCTCATCAACCAGTCCCATTACCAACCCTTCCCCTATCCACCAGTCCCATTACCAACCCTTCCCCTATCCACCAGTCCCATTACCAACCCTTCCCCTATCCACCAATCCCATTACCAGCCCTTCCCCTATCCACCAGTCCCATTACCAATCCTTCCCCTATCCACCTGTCCCATTACCAATCCTTCCCCTATCCACCTGTCCCATTACCAATCCTTCCCCTATCCACCAGTCCCATTAACAACCCTTCCCCTATGCACCAGTCCCATTACCAACCATTCCCCTATCCACCAGTCCCATTACCAACCCTTCCCCTATCCACCAGTCCCATTACCAATCCTTCCCCTATCCACCAGTCCCATTACCAATCCTTCCCCTATTCACCAGTCCCATTACCAACCCTTCCCCTATCTACCAGTCCCATTACCATGCCTTCACCTATCCACCAGTCCCATTACCAACCCTTCCCCTATCCACCAGTCCCATTACAAACCCTTCCCCTATCCACCAGTCCCATTACCAATCCTTCCCCTATCCACCAGTCCCATTACCAATCCTTACCCTATCCACCAGTCCCATTACCAACTCTTCCCCTATCCACCAGTCCCATTACCAACCCTTCCCCTATCCACCAGTCCCATTACCAATCCTTCCCCTATCCACCAGTCCCATTACCAACCCTTCCCCTATCCACCAGTCCCATTACCAATCCTTCCCCTATCCACCAGTCCCATTACCAACCCTTCCCCTATTCACCAGTCCCATTACCAACTCTTCCCCTATACACCAGTCCCATTACCAATCCTTCCCCTATCCACCAGTCCCATTAGCAATCCTTCCCCTATCCACCAGTCCCATTACCAACCCTTGTCTTATCCACCAGTCCCATTACCAACCCTTCCCCTATCCACCAATCCCATTACCAATCCTTCCCCTATCCATCAGTCCCATTACCAGTCCTTCCCCTATCTACTAGTCCCATTACCAACCCTTCCCCTATCCACCAGTCCCATTACCAACCCTTCCTCTATCCACCAGTCCATTTACCAATCCTTCCGCTATCCACCAGTCCCATTTCCAACCCTTCCCCTATCCACCTGTCCAATTACCAACCCTTCCCCTATCCTCCAGTCTCATTACCAATCCTTCCCCTATCCACCAGTCCCATTACCAACCCTTCCCCTATCCACCACTCACATTACCAACCCTTCCCCTATCCACCATTCCCATTACCAATCCTTCCCCTATCCACCAGTCCCATTACCAACCCTTCCCCTATCCACCAGTCCCATTACCAACAATTCCCCTATCCACCAGTCCCATTACCAATCCTTCCCCTATCCACCAGTCCCATTACCAATCCTTCCCCTATCCACCAGTCCCATTACCAACCTTTCCCCTATCCACCAATCCCATTACCAACCCTTCCCCTATCCACCAGTCCCATTACCAATCCTTCCGCTATCCACCAGTCCCATTACCAACCCTTCCCCTACCCACCAGTCCCATTACCAACCCTTCCCCTATCCACCAGTCCCATTACCAATCCTTCCCCTATCCACCAGTCCCATTACCAGCCCTTCCCCTATCCAACAGTCCCATTACCAACCCTTCCCCTATCCTCCAGTCCCATTACCAATCCTTCCCCTATCCACCAGTCCCATTACCAACCCTTCCCCTATCCACCAGTCCCATTACCAATCCTTCCGCTATCCACGTATCCCATTACCAACCCTTCCCCTATCCACCATTCCCATTACCAACCCTTCCCCTATCCACCGGTCCCATTACCAATCCTTCCCTTATCCACCAGTCCCATTACCAACCCTTCCCCTATCCACCAGTCCCATTACCAACCCTCCCCCTATCCACCAGTCCCATTACCAATCCTTCCCCTATCCACCTGTCCCATTACCAATCCTTCCCCTATCCACCAGTCCCATTACCAACCCTTCCCCTATCCACCAGTCCCATTACCAATCCTTCTTCTATAAACCTGTCCCATTACCAACCCTTCCCCTATCCACCAATCAGCGTTTTAGTGACCTTTGAAACACGTCAGAGGCACGGCACCACTGCATTAGGCGCTTAATGTGTGTGCGCCTGACGGGACTTATTTCGGGGCCTCGGTTCGCCTTTTTTTTTTTTTCATTCACGAGTTATTTCGGTCCATCGGTTCTCCTTTTATTTTTTCGTTTAACTCGGCTTATTTCGGGGCCGCGGTTTTCTCTTTTATTTTTTGGCTTCACATGACTTATTTTGGTGCCTTGGCGTAGTAGTAGTAGTAGTAGTAGTAGTAGTAGTAGTAGTAGTAGTAATAGTAGTAGTAGTACTAGTAGTAGTAGCAGCAGTAGTAGTTGTAGTACAGTATTAGTAATTGGGGTAGTCGTGTAAATATCTTCATCGTCGTCGTCATCAAATCTTTCATCAGTTTAATTACGGTTTATAGGCTCCAGGCAAGACACAAATACAGACAGTAAAGGTTAGAAGAAAAAAAAAAAACAATCATATATCACTCGCGCCACGCAGGTGTGTTTGTTTGGGCCTCAGCAAAAAGGTGTAGTAGCATGCACGTGTGGTTGGCTGTCTGTGTGCAATCCTCCCAGTCATGATCTTGGTGAAAGTTTTACACATTTTCATGGAGCCCAAGAAGACGAACACAATCGCTCTTTTCCCAGAAATCCCAAAACATGTAGGCATAATTTCGCAAATGCATATCATAAATTAAATTTCGATTTCCAGTCAGATAATCAGTGCGAGGCGAGGCAGCGCGGCTCAGGCCCCAGACGCTGTGCATTGTGGGCCATGGAGGGGGGGGGGCGGCGTTGGGTTGTAGGGGGGGGTCCAGCATTGTTTTCCTCATCCTACTCACTCTGCTGTGCCAGGCCAGCAGCAAGATAACCAGACGGAGGTGAGGCACGAAAATTGTCTCGCCGCACGGCCCATGTCTCGCCGGCTGCCAAAGATGTTCCTGCTCTTTTGTAGGTCACCGAGTTGCTGGCTCAGTCTTGTTCTCCCCCATCCTTAGGCACCGATCTCTGCAGCACTCTGACACACACACACACACACACACACACACACACACACACACTCACACACACTCGCCCACACACACGTGTGTTTACCCCAGTATTTTCCAAAAGTCCACGGGATAAGGAAAAGGGAGACAAGGGGCGGAAATAAAAAAAGTAAAGGCACGTGTGACCAGTCTTATCGAGGTGAGGGACGGGCTCTCCGTCCCAAGTGTATGTGGACTTTCTCTGGATTAACAGAATACTCGAATATTTCAATATTGAAAAATGAAAAGGTGGGACTTAGAAAAGGATAAGGTATAAAATACTATATATATATATTAACGGAAAATGGAGAAGCAAATTTAGATAGAATAAGAACGTGTGCATGAAAGTAAAAAAAAAGGGAGATAAAGTAAACAGTACCATTACACATATATATATATATATATATATATATATATATATATATATATATATATATATATATATATATATATATATATATATATATATATAATACATACATATATCCACACACACACACACACACACACACACACACACACACACACACACACACACACACACACACACACGCGCGCGCGCGCGCAGTAATGGGCATAATGACTCAACTCTTTTGGCTTCATTAGCAAAAGTCGATTACCTTGAACTCGTATCTCTATTCACCTATTCGGCAAAGACATTTCCTTCATTATTCATGTCAGGGGAAAGATTTTTAATTACCTTAACTAACGAGGCACTCCTCTAAAGATTCTCTCTCTCTCTCTCTCTCTCTCTCTCTCTCTCTCTCTCTCTCTCTCTCTCTCTCTCTCTCTCTCTCTCTCTCTCTCTCTCTCTCTCTCTCTCTCTCTCTCTCTCTCTCTCTCTCTCTCTCTCTCTCTCTCTCTCTCTCTCTCTCTCTCTCTCTCTCTCTCTCAAGCTATCATCACATGGTGCTTAAGCAACCATAAACAACAACATTCCCTTATTTATCATCCCCTTATGGCCTCCTCCTCCTCCCCTTCCTGTTACTCCCACCCCTTCCCTTTTCTTCCTCCTCTTCCTGGTCCTCCCTCTCTCTCTCCCTCCTCTTCCTCCTCTCCCCCTCCTCCTCTGCTTGATCTCTTATCGAGTTTGTATTCCTCTTGATGCTGCAAATTGTCTTCGATGTTTTCATTTTCCAGCTCATTATGGCGTTGAATCTGCATGTGGATACTGGGGGGAGAGGAGGGGGAGGGGCTGAAAGGCAGGTTTGAAAGGTAGGGACTATGGGGGGGCTGCAGGGCTAGATCTAGGTAATGCGCGGGGGCAGTATAATGCGGGGAATCGTGATTAGGCGCATTGTGCTGGAAGGCATCCTAGGTGGAGAGGTGAGGTTGGGAGATACTTGCGTGGCTGGGTGAGGGGGTGAGTGATTGGATGGGCGGATGTGTAACGGAGTGGAGCGGTGGGAGACAGGTGTGTGGGTGGCTGATTGAGTGAGTATTTTTGCGTCTGAATGTGTAACTGAGTGGAGCGCTGGGAGGTACGTGAGTGGATGGATAAGTGAGTGATTGGATGGGTTGAAGAGTTACTGAATGGAGTGCAGGGAGATACATGCGTGGGCGGCTCAGTGAGTGAGTGAGTGACTGACTGACTGATGGACTGACTGATTGACTGACTGACTGACTGAATGAATGAATGAATGAATGAATGATTGACTGACTGACTGACTGATTGACTGACTGGACGGGTGGATGGAAGATTAATGAGTGGAACGATGGAAGAGGGGTGTGGTGGAGCAGGAGACTGTTGTGGTGGAGGGAACGAAGAGACATGAAGGAGGAAAGGTTGGAACTTTTTAATTGAGAGAGTGATAATGGATGCTGGATGGGTATTTGTTTGGTTGGAAGAAAAAGGAAGTAGAGAAGAAGGAAGAAATAAGGGAAGAAGAGGTGAAAGTCCAGTAAGAGATGTTAGAGTTGTCGTTGGCAAGGAGAAGAGAAGGGAGGAAGGATTGAAGGGGCGAGGACAGCTAGGAAAATGCGTAGAAAAAGGAGGAGGAGGACGAGGACGAGGACGGAGTGAAGGAAGAGGAGATAAAACAAAATTTCGGAGTTTGATAAAAAGTTGGAAAAGGCGGAAGAAGAATGGAATGGAATGGAGTACGAAGAGGGGAAATAATAGAAAAAAGAAGACGGAGGAGGATGAATGAAAAGGATGAAAAAGAGGAAAATAATGATGATTGAGGAAGCAGAAGGGAAAATAAAGGGAGAAACAAAGGATAATCTGAAAACGAATATTTGAACTGTAAAAGGAGGAAAAAGAGAAGGTGGAAGAAGAAGAAATAGAAGAAGAAGAAGAAGAGGAAGAAGAGGCAGATGAAGAAGGAGGAAAAGAAGAAGAAAAAGAAGAAGTAATATACAAAGAAAGGAATACAAAGAAAAACGGAGGAGGAGGGGAAAAGAAGGAAAAGATGGAGAAAAGAAGAAGAAAACAACAAGAACAAGAACAAGAATAACAAGAATAAAGAAAACAAGAAGAGCGAGAACAAGAACAAGAGGAACTAAAACAAAAAAAGAGGAGTAGGAGGAGGAGGCAGAGGAGGAGAGGGGGTTAAAAGCAGCAGCAGCAGGAAATGGAAGTGGTACAAGAGAATACAAAGACAAACCTATAAATAACGCAAGAGATGAGAATATAGAACGACTACAAGAAGAAGAACAAGCAGGAAGAAGGGAAAAAAAAACTCACACCACGGAAGGACATAGGAAGGAGGAGCAAGACAAGAGAACAAAGGAAGAATAACAACACAAAGGAAAGAACGAAAGCGAAGGGCGACCGACGCGAGACCAAAAAATAACAAGAGAAAAAAAAAGATATAGGAAACAAAGGTAACTTGACGGGGGACATAATAGTTTGCAAGTTTGCGTTGTGTTGTTGGACAGTTGGACGCCAAGGTATATATTCTTTTGCTGTGTCCTCCTCCTGTTCCTCCTCCTCTCCGCTTCCTCTTTCTTCCTGATGTCTTGCCTTGCGACGAGGACACATGATTAAGGGGAGTAATTGGAGGAAACGAACTCTTATTTGTGCTTGAAAAAGAGAGAGAGAGAGAGAGAGAGAGAGAGAGAGAGAGAGAGAGAGAGAGAGAGAGAGAGAGAGAGAGAGAGAGAGAGAGAGAGAGAGAGAGAGAGAGAGAGAGAGAGCAGGTGGAAGTAAGCCGTGAGAATAGTGGGGAAGGCTTAAGGACTATCAGAAAAGAGGCTATAAAGTGGAAGAGATGTGGAGGAAATTAAAGGGCTGGAAAGGGATGGAATGGGAAGAGGAGGCATGGTGAAGAGACGAGGGAAAAGGGAAGGAGAGGAGAGGAAAGGAGCGGCGAGGAAATGGGAGGGGAGGGGAAAAGAAGAGAGGAGGTACGTACAAACTGAGAAAACGAGTTGAAAATAACAGGAATGAATGTGGAAGCCGTGAAGCAAGGAATAATGAAGGGAGAAAGTATCAAAGGGACGGCGGAAGCGCAGCAGGGGAGCAGAAAAGGAGGAAAAGAAAATGAACGATCCGAACCCTGAGAAATAAAAGGGAATAAGAGGAGAAGGAGGAGGAGAAAGAGTCGGACGAAGAGATTACGGCAGATCAGGAAGGATGCGTCATTAGCGTAAAATGATGATCTTGGAAGCAAAAATCCATCACTCACCCGATCCTTTAATGCCTCGCAAAGAAAGGGGAAAAAAAAAGAATCCGAGCGTCATAGAGAAAAATCACTTTGTGCTTCAAAAGATTCACTCGAGTAGGTTCATGTGAACTCAACTCATGCATACCAATCCTTTCACGCCTCCTACTCCTGCACTCTCTATTTACATTTTGCAGAGGAAGTATATGTTTTTCCGTCAAATACTTGTTAAAAAGTTCTCTCTTCATTTTATCTATCCTTTTTCATTATTTTTCTCTTTTATAACAATAATAATAACAATAGTAATAATAATAATAATAATAATAATAATAATAATAATAATAATAATAATAATAGATAGATAGATAGATAGATAGATAGGCAGATGGATACCGTAGATAGATAGATAGATAGATTAATAGATAGAGTGTAGAAACTCCCTGAAATAAGACTGCTGTGGCTTCTCGTAATTTGATCGCATTGCTCAAGTGTAATAAGGTCACAGTAATAGGGTCACACCGCTCTCCTCCTATAAAGTTACAATACTCCTTAGTAACAGGGTCACCGCGGTCTATGTAAAATGATCGCAGCGTTCTCCTGTGAAAAAAAATGGAAATGTTCTCCTATAAAAGGGTCACAGTGTTCTATTTTCAAAAGGTCACATAGTTCTCTTTTCAAACGACCACAGCGCTCTATTTTCAAAGGGTCACCGCGTTCTCCACGGTTTGTTTGTAAAAGAGGCTCAGCGGGTTTGCGTGGATAAGGCCTGAGCGGTTAACTTTAATAGGGTCACGGCGGGCGCTTGTAACAGGCCCGTTGAGTCTTTCGTTTGAAGGGCCCGTTTATTGTTGTTTTTATTTGTGCCGTGAAAGTTATACCGCAGTCCTTCCACGGCTCTCTATCCCACGCATGCACAAACAGCGGAGAGAGAGAGAGAGAAGGAAGGAAGGAAGGAAAGAAAGAAGGCAAAAAGGAAAAGAAATAAAGAAAAGAAAGAAGGAAAGAAAGAAGAAAGAAGGAAAAAAAGGAGACAGAAAAATAACGAAAGAAAGGAGGGAAGAAAATAGAGAAAAAACGAGAGAAAACAAGTAAATCTGTTTCGTTCCTGTTTTGTATGTCACTGGGAATGTTTATATTATGACAAAGGAAAAAGTAAACAACGTTGCTAGCAGATTTTGAAAGACGGATATTCTCCAGAAAACTAATTACATGACCTTTAGGCATCGTGATCTGTACGTAACCACAAAAATTCCGTAGTCAATCAAGCTGTAAATGTCATTAGTCAGGATTTGCTTTTTATTTATACCATCTTCCTTTCTCTAACTTTATTTTTTCTTTAACTGTATTCCATCCCTTTTCTTTTTCCCATGTTTTAAGTTTTGTGACTCCCATTTCTGCATTTTTCATCCTCCCCACTTTTTTCTCTATCTCCCTATCTATCTGTCTATCTATCTTCCATTCTCCTTCCCTCCCGTCCCTCCCTCCCCCCCGCTGGCATGCTGTATATTCCATTTGCACCCTCACTGTTTTATCTCATATTTTGCGACCATCACGCGTCCGTCACTCACAACAGTTTTCCTGACGTGTGTGGCGGAAGGGTTGACTGCTAGGAAGGGGATGGAAGGAGGGGATAGGGAGTGGGGGGAGGAGAAAGTGGGGTGCCTGCTGGGAGGGAGCGTTTAGGCAGAGTGGGAGGGAAAACTAACTCCGCAGTGGAAAAAAAGCACCACACATTTCTCCGATTTTGTTTTGTTTTCTTTTGTAATGTATTTTTTCATAGCTGCTTTTTCTTCTTCTCTTTCTCGCTCCTCTTTTTTTTTTAGCTTTCACAATTCACGTTACTGCTCCTGTATTGAGAGGTACGATTTTTTTTTTAGGGGGGTGTTTTTTTCTCTAGCTTCTTTTCTCCTTTCCACTCCTATATTTTTTCTCTTCATTTCTTCGTTCCTTTTCTCCCAATTCCTCCATTCTTTTCCCTCCTTACTCTTCCCTCCACTTTTCCTCTTCCTTCTCTCAACCCTCCACATGTGCTTCCCTTTCATCTTTACATCCCCTTTCTCCCTATTCCTCCCTTCTTCTCCTACCTTACTCTTCCCTCCACTCCTCCTACCACCTCCCCTCCCTCCTCCTCCTCACCACCACACACAAACGTACCACCTTCTTTCTACGGGTCACATCAACGTAGAACAATACACACCTTTTCCACTACCTGTCTGGATAAAAAAAAAAGTGGTTTCGACCATCACCTTATTCGCCTTAAGATCAGAACAGACCATGAGCTCACCGAAAGCACGTCCAAGATTACAGACTATAAAAGAGCCAGTTTTAATCTCGCTCGTGAAGTGCTAACCCAGACAACTTGGGAACCCGTAAACTTCACTCCTGTAGACGGCTCGTGGAACGGCTTCAAGAACGAACTCCTTAAGGTAGAGAGAACAAATGTTCCCGTGAAGACTATGAAAACAAATAATGCCATAAGCCCACCATGGACTACTACCCAAGTTCGACAGGCAATTAATTTAAAGAAAAGAAAATACAACTTGCTAAAGGATAACAACACTGATGCGGCACGCGAACAGTACCATCAAAGCCTCAGAGCTTGCAGAACTCTCATCCGACAACGTAAACGTGACTACGAAAAGCAAATTGCTCACGAAGCCAAGTCCAACCAGAAAACAAAGGTTTTCACGTATATAAGAACCAAGAAGAAGGCAAAAGGCAATATCGGTCTCCTAAAAGATAAAAGTGACGTACTAACTCAGGACAGCAGACAAATTGTCGAAGTTCTGAACAAAAACCGCGTCTGTGTTCACGGTCGAGAACACCCAGTCCGTACCCGAGAGCCCTACCCCACCGATGGGAATCGCGCCCCTAGAAATTGGCACAATTGACGAACAGGGCGTGCAATAGTACCTATATAAACTCGAAACAAATAAATCATCAGGACCCGACGACTTATCACCCAGGCTGCTTAAGGAACTCAAGCAGCAAATCCTCAAGCCACTCACCGCCATCTATAATCTGACACTACAACAAAACAATGTTCCCAAAGACTGGAAGCAAGCGAACGTAACACCAATCTACAAAAAGGGAGACAAAAGCGTGGCTTTAAACTACAGACCAATCAGCTTGACTTTAGTGGCGGGAAAAAAAAAACTTCAGTCGGCGGGGTTAGGCAACAATCTGATAGCATGGATAAAAGATTGGCTCGCTGAAAGAAAACAGCGAGTTGTACTCAACGGACAGGCCTCCGAGTGGCTACCGGTCACAAGTGGAGTGCCACAGGGGTCAGTGCTGGGACCCATACTCTTCATTATATATATCAGCGACCTAGAACTAGGATCAAAATCCACGCTTTCAAAGTCTGCCGATGACACAAAGGTGAGTGGGAAGGCCCTCACGATAGCAAACTGCGAAAGTATCCAGAGAGACCTGAACCAGATCATTCAGTGGTCAGAAAAATGGCAGATGTCCTTCAACACTACCAAATGTAAAGTAATGCTTATCGGATCCAGAAATAGCAACCACACACTACATGGGTGGCGAACCACTACAGGTAGTGCAAGAGGAAATAGACCTCGGGGTTACTATCAGCAGTAACTTGAAACAAAGAAAACGCTGCAAGTCCGCCTATAAGAAAGCCAATACTATGCTCGGGTTCATAGCGAGGAACTTCGAATACAAGACGCCGGGAGTTATGTTATCCTTGTATAATTCGCTGGTGAGGTCCCACCTGGAATACGCCGTGCAATTCTGGTCTCCAAATTACAAGAAAGACATTGAATTACTTGAGAGAGTAAAGCGACGCGCCACGAAGATGATACCTTCATTGAGGACGAAAACTTACGAAGAGTGACTCGAACGACTCAACCTCTTCACGTTGGAAAAAGAGACGACTGCGGGGAGACATGGTACAAGTCTTTAAGTACCTGAACAAGCTCAGCAATGTTGATCACTCTAAACTCTTCACGCTACAAACTAACTCGAGTACAAGAAACAATGGAAAAATAATTCAAGCAAAGCGATGCAATACCGACATTGGCAGGAGTTATTTATCGAATAGAGTTGTTCGCCACTGGAACAGCCTTCCTGCAGAAGTAGTTAGCGCAGAGTCAATCAACTCCTTCAAGAAATGCATTGATCGACAGTTTGCTGCATCGGGAGTGAACTGAATGTGTCCAAGAGTAGGTACACAAGTGCTTTAATCCTTCCCGCAACCCACTTCTGTGGCTGACGGATTGATTAAATAACTGAGAGCTGGCAGCCTTGTAATGAGCCAACAGACTCTCTGATGACTGCTCGTCCATGTTTTCATGTTTCCATGCTTTCTTCTCCTCATTCTCTCGTCTCCCTCCACCTCTCCTGCACATTCCATTACATTTTCATCCCTTCCATTACCCTTTTCATCACCTTAACTTTTCTGCAACTCCCAATCACCGGTTCTTCTTTCATCTACCCACCTCACTACCCTTTTACAATACTTTTCCACCAGTTTCACCATTCCACCGCTTCTATCATCTTTCCTGCCTCCACGTATCTCCCTTTTCTACATCACCTTCTCAAATCTCTACTTATATTTATCTCCAGTACTCGTTCCCTACTTTCAGTATCACTACGCTTCTCTTCCTCCTTCAACAACGTCGTACCATCTTCATCTTCTACAAAGTCCCTCCATCACCCAGCCACCTGATCCCTTTTTCCCCATATCCACCATTCTTCTCCGTCTTTGCCTCCTCCTCCTCCGAACTCCATCTTCCGCTAGCAAACTCTCAGCATTGTGTCGCCAGCCAGACAATCACAAGTTTTAAGAAGTTCCCGTTTGCTTCGTGAGCTCGGGATGGCTGGAGGCTGTACCCGAGAGCGAGAGAGAGAGAGAGAGAGAGAGAAAGTCCCGTGGAGGAGGTCAGAGCGAACTCCGAGAGCTC
>NC_066536.1:10210405-10222905 GCF_024679095.1 Eriocheir sinensis
GTCTCAGTCACTCAGTCAGTGGTAGGGACAGGAAGTAACTCAGTCACTCATACAGCGGAAAGTTAGTCAGATAGTCAGCCGATGGGTAGAAAAGTCAGTCAGTCAGTTATTCAGTCACTCAGCCAGCGGAAAGAATAGTTAGTCAGTCAGTGAGAAGAAACAGTCAGTCAGTTCGCCAGCCAATGGGAAGTAAAGTCAGTCAGTCAGTCAGTTTTTCAGTCACTTAGCCTGCTAGAATTTTATTGGCTAACATAATTGCATTTCTTTGATTTTATTTGATTTATTTTCTATCAACATTTTTTTCATTTTATTTTATTTTTCGTGTCCGTCCACGGCGTTAATTAAGGAATTTGTTATACGCGCAGTCAGTAATACCAAATCGGCGTTACCTACTGTGAAAATATATGAATGAATAAAACTACGAGTCCGATCACCATGCCAGTTCCATTTCTAGTTGCGCTGCATACATTTTTTTTCATCCTCGTTTCGTTTGCATTCCTCACTATATTCTCGGAAAGCAATTATTATATAATTATCGAGCCGCTTGATTATATTAGTTTGATTGTGTTGCGGTTCCAGAGATCAAGTTTAGTGTTTTTTTTGTCATGCTCATCCATAAAAAGAGAATAACGGATGAACTCTACACGAAAGAGCAACAAGTACACCAAGCAAGGCAGCTGGTTCTTGTGTTCTTGTGATTTGCCTTCCAAGATGTAGTAATGAGGAACAATTTATTTACTCTACTTGATTGTTTTAAAAATATAGAGACAAAAATCATGTAAACTGTTCTGTTAAAACGTTTTCCTGTCCTGTGTGTATCCAAAGGAAAAAAAAAATAATGGATATACTTGACTGAATAGAAATCGTTCATCTCTTTGAAAGTACAGCTCATATAACGCGGAATATATTTGCCTTTGTACCTTAAGAAAAATAAACACTTGGTCTACAGGCATCATTTAGTCTGCTTGATCAAGTGTCTGTCGATCACCGGTAAATGTCAAATTAAATGTTACATCGCTCGGAATGACCAACTTTCAATTAATTATTCTTGGTTCCCCTCCATCTGCTATTGTTCCAACCTCCTTTCGTCTCTTACTTAGTCATGGTGGTGCTTCTTCGGAATGTGTGTGTGTGTGTGTGTGTGTGTGTGTGTGTGTGTGTGTGTGTGTGTGTGTGTGTGTGTGTGTGTTTGAGGAGAGAAACAGATAAAGAGACTGCATGAACATTTTTTTTACAAATATCGCATAGGTCTCTTGCTTTCATCTCTCCTCTACGCTGTTGTGTCTCAGGCAATGAGCAAATTTATATAATCATACTATCATACTATCCATCTTCTTATTCGTTTGCATATTTCCGAAGTTTATGTTGCAATGCAGTAGCAGAGGTGATAAGAAAAAAAAAATACTTACCTACGTATCTTTTCCAATAATCAATATGACATAATGTGAGAGGAAATGTTCAGGAAAATGGGAAAATAAAAATAGTGTTTGGCAGATATATTCTTATAATTGGTAATTAGGGAGAGGGAGCTTGATAAGGGGAAGGGGTAAGGAGGAAGGAGGAGGAGGAGGAGGAGGAGGAGGAGGAGGAGGAGGAGGAGGAGGAGGAGGAGGAGGAGGAGCAAGAGTACGACAAGCACGAGGCAAGGCAGATAAAACAATAATCGGTTTAGGAGGAGGATGTAAGAAGCAAAGAGGATCGGGAAGGAGAAGGAAAAATGTAGAAATTGATTGGGGAAGTTGTGTAATGGGATGAACGACAGTGGAGGAGGAGGAGGAGGAGGAGGAGGAGGAGGAGGAGGAGAAGATGCGAGGCCGTGAATAATGTTCTATTGCTAATACCCGAGATTATGTTGGTGGAGTTAGTGTGGTAACATTGGTAGTTGGTGTCGTGGTGGTGATGGATGTGGTGTTGGCGGCGTTGATGGGAAATAACTTTTGAAAGAAACTATATTTGTTAGTTTTTATCTTTAGCTATTGATTAAATCATATTTTTTTCTTAAATTATTGTACAACATTTTATCGGTTTGTACTTTACAGAAAGGAACACACTCCTTATCTGGACAGGACCATTCCCCAAAACATCCCCGGTTGCTCACTGAAAGGTTCATGGTCGAACCACTTTTGGTTCCGTCGTTCTGTCACTTTTATCAAAGTTATTCCAAACGTTCAACTGCTTGAGCTTGTTTGCTTGTTTTCATGTGAATTTTATATGGCTATGTCCACACCTTATATATATATATATATATATATATATATATATATATATATATATATATATATATATATATATATATATATATATATATATATATATATATATATATATATATATAACGGGCAAAGAGATAGACAACGACGAAGGCAATACCACCCTCTTCATTTCCTGGAAGCCGGCAATAACGATGGCGAGTTAATGAGAAAATAAAACTGATTGATCTGAATGACTAAGGACGACCGTATGAAGAAAGTTCACCTGTACTTAGAAATATGTTAGTAAAATTGGGAGCACACCCCGTAGCTGCGCGTGACCCCGGTGTTATTCTCCGTCGTATTGGCCCTTGAACTGAGTCCCTCACAAATATTGAATCGGGTAACCGGAGGTGGCTTGAGAGGGGATCCAACCCAGAGTTTGAGTTCTTCACATTCATTTTTCCAGCAGGGGTGGTCCTGCCCCTCTCTAATAAGGTTCGATATGAACACGTCGATACGTTTTCTTTGAAAGTCGCTGCTTTATTAGTTACCATTTTCTGAATTTCTTTTCATTTCTCCTCCTTTACAAACCTTCCTTGTTTTGTCTACTTTCCTCCCTCCATGCTAATCACCACCCCATACTCCCTCCCTCACCTTGTCCCTTCCTACGCGTCATATCTCGTCACTCCCACCCGCTTCACCACCATCACCTCCACCTCCGCCATTGCTTGCAGCAGCCTGACGCCCCAACACACTGATATGCCGAAGTTGCCGACAATCGTGTTTGTAATTCCCACTTGGTAGTTCCCTTACGAAAGTCGGTGCCTCCAAGTTGCTGTGCTCTTAGGGAGTTTGCTCTAGGCTTCCGTTGTTGCTGTTGCAGATGCTGGTTCAGTCCGTTGACAATACTGCAGCTGGTGTAGTGGTTGTTCTTATGTCTGCTGTTATTGTTGCTTCTGATCCATCTGGTCTTCCTTTTGCCTTTTGGGTCTGTTCTTTTCTGTCTAGTGCTCCGGTTGATATATTTGGGCCACTTCACGGCCTGTCTTCTGCAGTTGGTGTCTTATGTTCTTGTCTCTCCTGCTGATGGAAATGTATCTGTTGGTCAATATGCTGATGCTGCTGTTTCTTGGTTGCTTATGCCTAAAATATCCTTGGTACAGCTGTTACTACTGCTATGTCCACTGGTGCTGCTGGTGTTGGTACTGCTTCGTCTCCTATTGCTGTTGTTGGAGCCTGCTGCTACTGATGCTGATGAGTCTTGTCTTTTTTTACCGCTTTCGCTATTTTTCTTGTCCTGTTTCCTCTGTTTCTGCCGTTGTTTCTTTTATTTTGTGCGTTTGTGCCCTCCGTAATGCTGTCTGCTGTTACTTGGGTTGGCGAGTCTGTTATGAGTTATCTTTTTACCGCTTTCGATGTTTTTCTTGTCCTGGCTCCTCTGTTTCTGCCGTTGTTACTATTATTTTGTTCGTTTGTGCCCTCCGTAATACTTGGGTTGCTGTTGCTGTTGTTGTGTGTGTTTTTTTCTGTTTTGGTGCGTTTGTAACTTTTGTTCCTGCTGCCTGTGGTTCCCTTTACACACCTTACCTCTCTTCCCATGTCGCTCTCCCGAGACACGCGACGAATTAATGTTACTCTTATCTCTTTCTTTTTCTGCCAACTCGTTTACCTTTTCTCTCCTGTACACCTCTTCTCCTTCAGTCTTAATCTTCCTCCTCCTCCGCTCCATGTTCCTTCCTTACTCTTCCGGCTTTCTCTCTCCTCCCTCACGTACAAAGCATCTTTCTCTGTATCCTCTCTCTACCTCCCTTCTCTCCAAGTTCTTTCCTCCCTTCGCTTCTCCCTCATTCATCCCTTCAGCACAAATCTTTTCTTCCTCCTTTCTCTTCGTTTCCTCCTCGTCAATGTCCTTTTCTTCCTCGAGTTAGTGTAACTTTTTTTCTTGTCCTTAGGGTACAGTGTCTGGTGTCCTTCCTGCCTGGCTGTGTTGTGTAGGTGAAAGAGGATGTGTGGATGGATATGTGAGTTTCAACAGCATCAAAAGTAATTGTAGGGCCAGTAGCAGAAGTAGTAGTAGTAGTAGTGGTGATAGTAGTAGTAGTAATAGTAGTAGTAGTAGTAGTAGTAGTAGTAATGCCAGAAGTAGCAGTGATAATAGCGGGTACTATAAAAAAAATATCTATCTATCAGCAGTACTAGTGGAAGCAGTGGTTTGTATCAATTAACAGGGAGTGGAGGAGAGTGTGGTGACCGTGCGGCAGACATGAAAGGGTGATGGTGGTACACGTGGTCAAGTACAGTAATGATGGACGGTACGAACTGTGGCGAGGGTGATGGCAAAGGGATTAACGGGCGTGGGGCCAGGTGGTGATGGTGGCAAAGGGATTAACGGGCGTGGAGCCAGGTGGTGATGGTGGCAAAGGGATTAACGGGCGTGGGGCCAGGTGGTGATGGTGGCAAAGGGATTAACGGGCGTGGAGCCAGGTGGTGATGGTGGCAAAGGGATTAACGTGCGAACGTGGTGATGGTGTAAAGGGATTAACGGGCGTCAGGTGGTGATAAAGATGAACGAAATTGAGAACCGAGTTTGGCTGAACATCGCCGTGGATGGTCTTTTTTTTACCATTACGAAATCTTTCATGACAATTAGTCTTTGATGTACTCTTGATTGGCACCACTGATGAAGTTCGTGATAATGAGATAAAATGGATTTGAAATAATTGTTCTGTTTGATAAATGTCATTTGATTAATGATCAAATTATTGTTTGCGGAAAAGCATTGCATTTATCTTCTTGTTTAATTCCATCTTTATGGATTATTTGGAATTTCGGTGAACATACACGAAGCTAAGTTGCGCGTGGCTTCAGTGCTCATCTCTGGCGTAAATGGGTAACAAAAACGGTCGAACGTCATACTGGTGTGTTGAACGTCATGATAAAAGATGAAAAAAAAATTGAGAACCGAGTTTGGCTGAACATCGCCGTGGATGGTCTTTTTTTTACCATTACGAAATCTTTCATGACAATTAGTCTTTGATGTACTCTTGATTGGCACCACTGATGAAGTTCGTGATAATGAGATAAAATGGATTTGAAATAATTGTTCTGTTTGATAAATGTCATTTGATTAATGATCAAATTATTGTTTGCGGAAAAGCATTGTTTAATTCCATCTTTATGGATTATTTGGAATTTCGGTGAACACATCTTCCCTGAGCCTGTGTTGGGGGGAAGAGCCCATTATCCCGAGATGCAGGGCCAGTGTGGCATCCGGGATACCATTTAATGAGTTACACATAAATATATGAATTCTTCGGTTGTTTGAGTTCTGGGAATTTTTGTTGTTATATTTGGTTCATTGTTATTTCTCGTGTAAGTGCCTGGACTGGGAGTTCATTCGTTCATAACTGTTCCGATTGTTTTGCATTTCAGTGCCGCTGAAAGCGACGAATTTTACGTTTATTGAATTAGCACCAACACGACAAAGTGCGCATGTGACACGAATGAATGGCTCCGCGATGTCATTATATTTTATATTGATTGTGATTTTTTTCTTTTTTAGGCTATTGACTTTCTGATTAGTATGATTACCTACCTTCATTATGTTTTGTTCTTGTTGCGAGTTGCGAGATTAAAAACTTCTTTGTCAAAAATATTTGTTGTTGATTATTTGTTGGTGATGAATATATTTGCAAAACCACTTTCTTTCACTTTATTTCAGCGTTTGTTGAGGATTTTATATGCTAAGTTATATGTATCTCGGCTTTTCCCTTCCTCTCACGCACTCACTTCGCACCGCGGCATAATCACGTCCCTCACCTCAAGTGCCTTTGGATTTAGGTCGCCGTCCTAGTTTCCATTGGTGACTGGTTTATTGAGGATTCTGCTGACTCCGGGCACCGCTTGCGATACACACACATACACACACACACACACACACACACACACACACACACACACACACACACACACACACACACACACACACACAGTCACTTGCTCAGAAGATCAATAACCAAACTTGTAATCACCCACTCTGAAACAAGGCCACGGACTCTCTTCCCGTCTTTCCTCTCTCCTTCGTTCCCTACTCCCTCCTTCTCTCCCTCCCTCATTTGTTCCCCTTTGCTTTCCTTCCCTCCTTCCCTCCCTCCCTCTCTCTCTCTCTCTCTCTCTCTCTCTCTCTCTCTCTCTCTCTCTCTCTCTCTCTCTCTCTCTCTCTCTCTCTCTCTCTCTCTCTCTCTCTCTCTCTCTCTCTCTCTCTCTCTCTCTCTCTCTCTCTCTCTCTCTCTCTCTCTCTCTCTCTCTCTCTCTCTCTCTCTCTCTCTCTCTCTCTCTCTCTCTCTCTCTCTGATGGCCACCGGCCAGGTAATTTCAAATGTTCCTTCAGGTGTTTCTTTTAGACAACAGTTTTCCCAGATGGACGAGTTTGACTTTAAAAAATATATATATATATATATATATATATATATATATATATATATATATATATATATATATATATATATATATATATATATATATATTAAAAAATCATATTTCGAAATCTATCTGTCAGGAGCTTGTTAAAAAACGGCCATTGTCTGGGTGCATTGGAAAATTGGATAGGAATGAATACGCGTACCAAGAACAGTAGTATTCAGAATTCATGCAGTGTACTATTTTTAAATTTGATATGAAATCGGATGAATCAATCCTAGGAAATTGTATTTTTTTATCATTTAGACATACGTTTATGAATGTTATAAACGGTAGAGATGGAAACAGACAGAAAGAGATCGAGAAGGAATATACTCACGGAAAAATATGTGGTAGCATACTCAAGTCTTTTCTTGTGACTCCGAGAAAAATATCTGCTCATCACATGTCAACAGCACGCCGACACACATTCTATGATGTTGTAATACACTCCCAAGTATATTAGCGCTTACATGGGATGTGGTTAAAGAACAATTAGTTTTAATCACTGAAGTCTTCACAATCAATACACATTTACCGAAAAATTTATGAACCGGCTGCCCACTAACTCAGTGCTGTCACTTCAGGCAGATTTTCATGCCTACGACTTTAACTTTCTCAAAAGGAGAGTATCACGACTTCTCTCCAACCCAAATTGACTCTTTCTTCTGGCAACGCAAACTATCTTCTCTTGACAGTAGCAACGCTTAGCGGGCTTTTGTTTTGCCCTTAATTAAACTACTATCGAAGACTGGGAAAATAATGCTAAACGAAAACCGGAAAGAGAGAGAGAGAGAGAGAGAGAGAGAGAGAGAGAGAGAGAGAGAGAGAGAGAGAGAGAGAGAGAGAGAGAGAGAGAGAGAGAGAGAGAGAGAGAGAGAGAGAGAGAGAGAGAGAGAGAGAGAGAGAGAGAGAGAGAGAGAGTCATAAAACCGAAATCATAAAACCTTGGCGGGAGAAAAGAAAATACCGTTAGTGGGGTGTACAAGGTGATCGATCGGAGCTTGTCAGGTCACGGCTGCTTGTGGGAGGCGAAGCGGTTGTGGCTGAGGTGAGGGGGTGTCCTCGTGCGGCCTCGTGTACCCTGATGGGAAGGCCGAACTGCTGTTGCTGTTGTTGTTGGTGGTGGTGGCATAGGTGGTGGTGGTGGTGGTGAGGGTGGTAGTGGAGGTGATAAGAGTGCATCTAATTGCTCGAAGGCCTTGCTGTTCTTGTCGTTCTTGTTGCTGCAACCATTATCATCAGTCCTTTGCGTCATCATTGTCACCATTACATTACCACTGCTATATTGTCTGCAGGAGTTTTAATAGGGAATATAGAAGAACAAGAACAAGAACAACCCCCCCAAAACACACACACACACACACACACACACACACACACACACACACACATTACCCCTTTTTTTCCTTCATAACCTCTCCAAATCTTGAGGAACAAAAATCAGACATACACAAAGAAAACACACCATATCTTTTATTCTCTTTTCCTCTCCCCATCTCCCATCAGACCCCCCTCCCTCCCACCCCTCACTCAGCTTATCCCCTTGACCTTCAACGGAGAATAAAACACCTAAAGGCACCGAACACAGCAGCTCCAAGAAGAACACGGAAAACACGTCCCCGAGAGCACTATACCCTTCCTAGTGAGAGCCATTCCCGGCGCTTTATGGCGAGTGTTTATTGCGGCAGAAGGGACGGGAGCGTGGCCGGAGGGAGAGCGGTGAGGCGGGACCGGAAACACTCACGCTGGAACATGAAGAAAGCTAAACGTCCAGGAGGAGGAATAAGAGGAGACGGGGGAGGAAGAACAGGAGCAAGGGTTAGGGGGTGAAGGAGAGTTTCGGATGATGTGCAGAAAGTGGAGGAAGGAGGTGAAAGAGTGCTCGGAAAATAAGAGTGTATATGAGGATGGGTAGGAGTGCTTAGGACGAGGAGAAGGAGGTCGTGATGGTTGTGATGGTGAAGGACAAGGAGGAGGAGGGCGTGGACGAGGAAGAGGTGCGATGCAAAACAAATGAGAGAGAGAGAGAGAGAGAGAGAGAGAGAGAGAGAGAGAGAGAGAGAGAGAGAGAGAGAGAGAGAGAGAGAGAGAGAGAGAGAGAGAGAGAGAGAGAGAGAGAGAGAGAGATGGTCGGACGGACGATCGGACGAACAAACTGACAGGCAGATACACTGAGACTGAGATAATAGATGTTGCAGCTAAAGAAAATAGTTTTATTCTTATTGTTATTGCTAGTAGTACAATAACAGACTAGCAGCAGAATATGGGACGAATAGTAATATCAAAGACAGGCGATGGCAGGGTGAGAAGAAAGTAGGAGGATGAGGGAGGCGTGTGGTCGTCTGGGAAGGTGGAGGACAGGTGACGAGAGGGATCCATCTGTGACCCTGAGAGGCGTGAGAGGGTGGAGTGTGTGTGTGTGTGTGTGTGTGTGTGTGTGTGTGTGTGTGTCACCCTTCACACACACACACACACGCTGCGCGGCCTCTAATGAGTCCCGCACTAAGGGACCACTAATGACCACACACACACACACACACACACACACACACACACACACACACACAAGGCCATGCATATTAATGGTAACCTGTAGTCGTTTCTACCTTTATTATTTTTTTTTTTTTTTAATATTCATGCCTTTTTGAGCAGCCGGTTTTCTTGAAATGGATAGTAATTGATTTTCATTGACAAAGAATTCAAGTTTTTTTTATAAATATTTATTTTATTTTATGGCACGATGGTATCAATTTTTTTTAAACAGCAGTCATTTTTTTTCTTTGTCGTTCCTTCTTTATTTCACAGAGGTTATTGGCCTGAACACTCTCCTATACGTATTAAATCTTAATGACGTATGTTAGATATATATTTGTTTCCGGTTAATCTTAAGTGATAAGAGAAATGTAGGATATTGCTTTAGATATCTTGCGAACTGTAATGCAAAGTGGACACCGCCAGTTTACCTAAGAACGTTGACTAAAACGGTGAATTCACCGTATTAATAAACTAGAATACAATTAGAATATGGAATCCCTAATAGCTGAGAGCAATGAGATAAAAAATCATCCCGTAAGAACACTAATGTCTGAAGCATGTGTAGTTTTTTTACAACTTCTTCCTTGATGGAAACCTAATACTATTGTGATATCTTCATGTAGGGTTAAAAATCACATACAACTACATACATCCGTCTGTGTTGTCAAAAACGATGAGCATCACATGGCAACATCTGCTGACACGCTCTTCTCTTAGGTTGTCGTATATCACGCTTTCCTAACATATTTTCGTCTTCAAGGTGTGAGAGTTTGCAATCAAGTATTTGTTCTTTTTATAAAGTTGTATATTATTGATAATTACCAATAAATCAATGACGCAGTTGCACTCTTCATGCTGTCACAAGAAACAGGTTGGAAGTTAAGGAACGAAGCTATTGCCATAATGTGGTCAAAAAATTTCACTCACTGGAACGAACTATACCCAGAGATGTAAAGATACCTATGAACTTTTCGTCCCCCTTCACTGCCATGATATATTCGTGAATTCTACCCCCGCCCTCCAGAAAGAAAGTGAAGTCATTGTGTCCTAAAAATTGTCCTTTGTCATGAGATGATGTGGACGAGAGGTTAATAACGTGGGGAGTTGTTATTACTGCGGGAGATAATATTTTGTTTTTAGTTCATAGTACCCAAAGTACACCAGAAGCGACACGTGTTTCAATAGCAAGATTCTTCCATTTTTTTCAGAATAAAGAAACGTTCGTGTGCCAGTAATAACCTTTGTTAACCCAATAGTGCAGGTGACAGAACGAATGTGCTCCAATTGTAAAGATTTTTTTGTTTTTTTTGTTTTCGCTGTTGCTGTGATAGCGCTCGTATTCCAGCTGCAGAGATTTTCCCGGAATTTCAGCACAGATGTCTCTTTGTGATATGTTTTTAGTAATGTCTGAGCTCCTTAACGCAGTATATATGAGTGTGTCTTTCAGGGGTAAAGGTTTTCTGGCTCCACAGTACAAGCGAATGAACATTACGTGGCAGCTAAATAATTCCCTTCGTTATCTGGCATAAAAAAAAAATGTTGAGTCCTCTGAGTACAGGTGTGTGTGTGTGTGCGTGTGTGTGTGTGTGTGTGTAACAGAGAGAGAGAGAGAGAGAGAGAGAGAGAGAGAGAGTTCAGGTGTCCCCGAGTACAGGTTGAGTGTGTGGTATCAGTAGTCCAGGTGAGCTGCGTCTCATTAGCGGCGACCAGGTAACCAGGATAGGGGACGAAAGTGTTGCGGCGCCGCGTGGAGGAGTCGGGATCCCTTTATAAGCCTCTCTAATCCTCAAAATTCTATTTTATGAAATATAATTCCTCTCGCAGCCACACAGCCTCGCCTCTGGTGTTGGCTGACAGGATTTTTCATTTTATCTCCGACACTTTATTTTTCCTTGACTAAAAATATATTTGTTTCGGAGTCACTTAAAGATTAGTTCATGTACGGTTTTATTTTAGTGTAATTAGATTCAGACCGATTTCCTTTTTTAGACATCATGAAACTGAGTTGTTGACCATCCAACGGTTGATTTTTTTAATTATTTTTCTTAATCCCATGTGTGTGTGTGTGTGTGTGTGTGTGTGTGTGTGTGTGTGTGTGTGTGTGTGTGTGTGTGTGTGTGTGTGTGTGTGTGTGTTGGGGTGTTTTATTTTTCGTTGTCATTCCTGTGTCTCTGACGTTATTTATTGAGCTTCACATTTTTAGTAATCACAGGCCACAATCACATGCTATAACAGACCCCAAGATTACTGGTATTATTGAAGTGGCGAATAATATACATGTGTTGTGTGTTGTGTGTGGACGCACCAGAGAGGTCCAGTAATTCTGCGCAAGTGTCGCCTACTCTCCGTGCCAGACTGGACGCTGTGAAACTCACCACCTGGAGAGAGAGAGAGAGAGAGAGAGAGAGAGAGAGAGAGAGAGAGAGAGAGAGAGAGAGAGAGAGAGAGAGAGAGAGAGAGAGAGAGAGAGAGAATATATATATGATGGAAAACTTGCAAATTCAGGTTTATTCAATTTTCGGAATGGAGGAAGAAATGCATTAAAAATTTCATACTTCAACATTGGCAGAGCGTAGCAAAAAAAAAAAAAAAAAAAAATACTAGAAAGGAACAAAAATCCACGTCAAAAATTCTGCCGTGCCGCTCTCTGTCTCTCACTCTCTTTCTCCCTCGCTCTCTCTCTGTCCTCCCTCCCGTGCGGCGAAAATTTAAGCCCTGGCCTTTATCTCCCAATATAAATTCCATCACAGTCCCCATCAAGGTATTCGTCGCGGGAATGGCTACACTGCACGCTTGTTAGTTTGCTGTCCCGTGCAGAGGAGAGAGCCCCTTCCCTCCCTCCCTTCCTCCCTCTTCCGTCTCCTATCCCTGCCATTTCCCTCCCTCCCTTCCTCCCTCTTCCGTCTCCTATCCCTGCCATTTCCCTCCCTCCCTTCCTCCCTCTTCCGTCTCCTATCCCTGCCATTTCCCTCCCTCCCTTCCTCCCTCTTCCGTCTCCTATCCCTGCCATTTCCCTCCCTCCCTCTTCCGTCTCCTATCCCTGCCATTTCCCTCCCTCCCTTCCTCCCTCTTCCGTCTCCTATCCCTGCCATTTCCCTCCCTCCCTTCCTTCCTCTTCCGTCTCCTATCCCTGCCATTTCCCTCCTTCCCTTCCTCCCTCTTCCGTCTCCTATCCCTGCCATTTCCCTCCTTCCCTTCCTCCCTCTTCCGTCTCCTATCTCTGCCATTACTTCCCCCCCTCCCTTCCTTCCTTTCCCCTTCTACTCCCACGCCAGCTGTCATGTCAGTCTTTTCCTCCTTGTTATCATCCTG
>NC_066536.1:10225405-10240405 GCF_024679095.1 Eriocheir sinensis
TCATCGTGTTCTGACCATCCCATCTCTCCGCCATGCTTAATTTCAAGTATACATGAATTAAATTACGCTGTGTTTATTTTTTTCCACAACTTAAAGACCGGGTGTATTGATGTGCATGCTTATTGATTATATTTCTCCAACCAAAGGCTTTGACCCCCGCTTCCTCATTCTTGTACAAAATTTAGATGCCGTTTTCCTTAAGATATACGACTCCAGATGAACGGATGTGAAGAAAACAAGGCTCCATCACATGAGGCAAAAATTCCTTGAGGCTCTTGTCAAAACCCATTGCGCCGAAAAAAAAAAAATCGAATAACAGTCTTGGAACGGAGGGCTTAATTCAGCATTTCTTAAGCTAAAATATCAATGCTGTTATGGTTTTGAATGTGTCGTCTGCCTCAAAGACAAACGAAAAGACAGCGCCATCACAGACCGGCTGAGACCTAGGCCAACCTCGCGGCGTTTTCCTCACTAGATCTCCACGCGCAAATTATTCAAGCCTAGTCTGACCCCGGACGTCTCACTTACTCCTGTGTATGATAATCTTTGTCTTGACAGCTTTTACTCTTATTGATAATTTGCTGCTGCTTTGGAATTCAACACCAAATGGCCCTCCTTACGATATGGGCGCCACTGAGGCTCGAACCGCCTCGCCACGGTTCTTCATTTCCATGGCTTGACGCTTTAACCCACTAGACCACCGCTCCCCTTGTCTCCAGTGTGTGTGTGTGTGTGTGTGTGTGTGTGTGTGTGTGTTCAACTAGAATTCTCTCTCTCTCTCTCTCTCTCTCTCTCTCTCTCTCTCTCTCTCTCTCTCTCTCTCTCTCTCTCTCTCTCGACGTATCGTATCACGGATGTTTTTTTTTTTTTATTTTTTTTTAGCTATCTTGGTTAAGTCGTAAATCAAATTTAGCTGAATTTCTATTTTCTCCCTCCTGAAGATGAAAGCCGAGTGTATGAAGTATCTTTCTCATGGAGTTTTCGCTTATCCTCGAGTGCCGCCTTCCAATCCCTCTCTCCTGTTTTTCTCGTTCTGGGGTCTGAGTGAAGCTGAGTTTGAACATAGCGGAGTTTTTCTTTACATTCCTGTGAGGGAAATGCTTCACCACTGGCCTGTGGCTTCAGAAATCATATAAAATTGAGGCCAGCAGCAGCAAGTCAAATAATATACTGTAGTTGTTGGTTGGCTGGCCGTGGCTTGAGGCCTGAATAACACAGATTTTACTTTTTCGTTCATGTGAGTTCACGTGGGAGTAAGAGGAAGAAAAGAAAGTATACTACTGTCATAAGTGTGTATGGATGGTGACTTCGTAAGTAAGCCGCCCTCCCTCACCAACGAAATCTACACGTGATTGGTAGATGTTGGTAAAGGCTGCATCTTATTGGTTGATGCCTGGTTGTTGTCAATATAGCTTGTTTTTGCTAATAATGTGAAAAAAAGTGAAGGACGTCAGATGGTAATAATGTTTGACTTTCACTACCTTACGCAAAGTATCACATTATATTCAGTTACACTTTATCAATCAGAAAAAAGAAGGCTTTTTTTAGAGATAGTGGTTAGTGTTGTGTGTCATTAAACTAGTTACGGTGTATATGTGACTTCTGTGCCGTTGTTTTTTTTACTTATGATTCTTTTTTAAGTTCAGGAGTATAGTCAAGGAGATTAAGTTTCATAAATAAGAAGAAAAAAAAATAAATGTAGCCTTGTACTTCAGTTGCTCGGATATTAACTGACAAGGTAATTATGGTGAACACGGGAGCCAACCCTCGGGGGGGGGAGAGAGAGAGAGAGAGAGAGAGAGAGAGAGAGAGAGAGAGAGAGAGAGAGAGAGAGAGAGAGAGAGAGAGAGAGAGAGAGAGAGAGAGAGAGAGAGAGAGAGAGAGAGAGAGAGAGCATTGCGCATATGAACCTAAGTTTTAATGAAGGGAGAAAGTCTCGTTTAATTCCCCGCTGGAAGAGAACAATTCACAAAACTCAAACAATGCAGGAAGCCCGAACCTCTCAGCGCCATTGTTTAGAGAAGCTCACGTGGCCTACCCTTGCTGCACCTCGTCCAATCCTTACTTAGACAGGCTTGACCCTCCCTGCCCAACACACCACAGCACCACAGCACGACGGAACACAGTATAACACCGCACGATACAACACCACGCATCAAAACACTGCACAGTATGACGCAGTATAACAAAGCGCGATTCAACCCAACCCATCCCAACCCAACCTAACCTAGTCTTACCCAATCCAGCTCAACCCAACTCAACTAAACCAAACCAAACCAAACCAACCCAACCCAACCCAACCCAACCCAACCCAGCCCAAAACAACCCAACCCAACCCAACCCAACCCAACCCAACCGAACCGAATCTAACCTGTCCCACCCCAACACATCACTATACAGCACAACACGACACAACGGAACACAACATAGCATTACGATGCATGTCACCACACAACACAAGAACATGAATTTCAACGTAAGAAAACACCATAACAGAATAAAACAGATCGTGACTTACCAATGCGGGCTATACAACCTAGCCAAGCGCGATCTAACCCCCAAAACAACAACATATTTTAATCAACACCACTCTGTCTAACTTAGCATAACTCAGTCTAACGTAACATAATATATCAGCATCCTATCTAAGGTTTTATTCAGGATCCCTCAACATATTCCATGGACGCTCTTCTCTTTCATGTCTTCTGGCTAGAGGGTGAGTCATGGGCAGTGTCAGCAGGGAAACATAAGAATAGCTGTTCAATGCGTGCCCGTAACGTGGAGGGGAGGGAGGTATACAAGAGGAGGAGAGAGGGTCGTTTGGAGGGAGGGATCAAGCTTGGTTAATGCTCCCCTTGCTGGGTGAGGCTGCGTGGAAAATTGACCTGATATATACTGTGCTTGTTGGGTGGGGCGCTTGCACACACACACACACACACACACACACACACACACACACATACACACACGTCTCACTCTTATCTAAAATAATGTGTATTCCTCTCTGTTTAATTTCCTTAGTTCCTCATAACAAAGAGCAACCTACTGTACTTAGGCTGATAAATGTCTACTTCTTATTGTGTAGTCAAGTGAACGCTAAGTCTTGATAGTACAACAATGGTCTAGAAGTCATTTAATTTTCATTCCACCTTTTGAGTATTCGTATAACTTACATCTGATTTCCGGCCATGTATTCTCGTAACGAAATTGTATATTCTCTTGCGGTGTCTCTTCCTCATAATTCTAAGGTGATATTTAAACCGTATGCCTCAAACGTGATGTTCCTACTGTCTGTCTCGTAATGGAGAGGCGAGGGGATGGAGGAGGAGGCGGCGGAGGCAGGTCATCTTATGCAGGATATGTGAGATTACGAGAAGGGGAACAAGATAGGGTGTAAATAGCGAGTTGACTTGTGTGATGCGGAGATGATGGGGAGGAGGCAGATCGTCTTGTTAATGAGAGGTGGGATTACGGGAAGGGGGGCAAGATAGGGTGGAAATAAGCGAGTTGACTTATGTGATGGGGAGTTGATGGGGTGGGGAAGGGGGGGGGGGCAGATCGTCTTGTAAATGAAAAGTGGGATTACGGGAAGAGGGGAGGCAAGATAGGGTGAAAATAAGCAAGTTGACTTCTGTGATGGGGGAGTTGAAGGGGGGGGGGGGGATATATGCGAGAAACGGCGTGAGATCAAGGAGATGCCAAGGATGAGCGAAAGAGAATAAATAAATGATGGACGGAGGCAGGGATGAGAGGCCCGCAAAAATATGAAAAAAAGACGGAAAGAAAATTGAGTTGGTGGGAAAAAAATGTAATGAGGAGAAGCGAAGGGAAATGAAGAATGGACGAATCTCAAAGGAGGGAATAAGGTAATATGCAAAAAGGAGATGAAAAACGGGAATAGTCGCAAAAGATATCAAGGAGAAGATCGTGAAAAAGGATGGATCGGTAATTAAAAAGAGTATAAAAGAGGGATGAAGAGAAGGAGAGGAAATTATGTAAAAGATGAGAAGGAAAAGATGAGGAAATAAAATAATGTGAAGGAAGAAGAGGAGGAGGAGGAGGAGGAGGAGAAGGAGGAGGAGGAGGAGGAAAAGAGAAAAGATGATGATGAAAATAAAGTATATGAAGGAGAGGAAGAAACGAAGGAAGAGGAAAGTATGTGAAGGACGAAGAGAAGGGAGAGAAGGAAAAAGATGAGGACGTGGAAAGAAAAGTATATGAAGGAGAGGGAACAGAAAGAGAAGGAAGAAAGAAAAAAAGGATGATGAAGAAAACAAAATAAGTTGAAGGAGAGAGAAGCGAAGGAGGAAGAGAAAAGGAAGATGACGAAGAGGAGAAGAAAGAAGAATAAGAAGAAAAGGCAGAAGAGGAGACGGGGAGCTTGACAGGCAGACAGAGGAGGAGGAAGGAAGTAATATATGCAGAAGAAAGAGAAGAAGGAAGAAGGAAAAGATGAAAAAGAGGATAAATAGAAAGAGGAATAGGAAGAAGAAGCAGAAGAGGAGACGGAGAGCTTGACAGGCAGACAGAGGGAGGAGGGGGGAGGTCGGATATTAAAGGGGGAGGGGGAGGGGGGGGTGATTCAGGGCTATGATGAAAGGTGTGATTGATGAGGGTATACGCGGGCCCTCCTTCCTCCCTACCTTCCTTCCTTCCTCCCTCCTCAGCCTCCTTTTTCCTCCCCTCCCCCCCGCCACGCCAGTCACCCAGGCGCCATGTATGCACCTGGTCTCAAGGAGGTAAATGGTATGGTATGTACAGGTGTGGTATCTATCTATCTATCTATCTACCTATCTATCTATCTAGAGGTAAATGTTAGTGTTCATATAGAATCAGATGGTACATACGGTTGTTGATGCTAATATTAACTGTACCTCTTAAATCACCTCTTAGTACCATAATTACCCTCATCACCAACAGCAGCTTCCCTTCCTACACCCTCGCTAACGCTATTACCACCATCCCCAGCACCACTTGTTATCACGATCTTCCTTTAACGCCATCGAGCCATCTCCAGTGTTTCCACCACCATCTTCCTTCGCCTCCTCTTTTCAGTAACACTATCATCATCACCATCTTGAATCACTACCTTCATCCAACGCCGTGACTCCCATCACCACCATGTTGCATCACGTCCATTCAACATCATCGCCACAACCGTCATCACCTCTAAGGCTCGATAACATCACCGCCTTTCTGTTTGTTTTGAAGCTTTCGCAGTCCTTTTCTTCTGTTTGTCTGTCTGGTCGCATTTGTTTGACGTACAATGAATAATGATTGATTTGTATATTCAACTGTTACCTTCACCATCCCCCCCCCCCTCCTGAATTGTTGACTCATACATGTAGTCTCAACAAAGCTGATGAGTGATGTCTTTTTGTAGAATTTTCTTGTTTTTTTTCTGTGTGACCTCAACTTCAAGGTAAAGTTATAAGTCATCTAAAAAGTTTAATTGATTGTGCACTCGATTTCCCTTCAATTCGGACCAAACTTTCACAATTTTTTTTCGCACAAATGTTAGCCAGCATTTTTCTCGTTCGTCAGAAAAAAATAATCTAGACATAATTCCACGTTGTCACCAAAGTAATGGGACTGTCATTCCTGAACCAAATATACATTCTTTTTGTTTTACTTCCGAAACAAATCGTGCCAAAGTTGAATTATCCGCAGTTTTTAAATTTAAATAATTTTCTTACCTTCCTTCTCTCACCTTAATGACATCACATGGCTTTGAGATTCCTTCCGCCGCCATCTGAAACACCTGCCTTCCTCCTTTCTCTCTCTCTCTCTCTCTCTCTCTCTCTCTCTCTCTCTCTCTCTCTCTCTCTCTCTCTCTCTCTCTCTCTCTCTCTCTCTCTCTCTCTCTCTCTCTCTCTCCTACACACACACACACACACACACACACACACACACGTCGAAGGCTCAGCTGTTTTCTGTGATTTGTTATTGTGTTTTGACCTCTGATTGGCTGTCGTCGTGTGTGACTCACGTGTCCTCAGGAGAAGCAAACACGGTCCTGCTTTACGAGTTCCATTTATTACAAACATTTCTTATATACAAAACATATAATCCATAATATAGTGAACATTTTTCTTTTTTTTTAGCCTTAACAGTTTTACAGACGGCGGCAGGACCCAACCCCTTCCTTCCCCATCCCGGCCACTAAGATCAATAAAATCTTCAGTCGTTCCACCTCACCCCCCCGCCCCCTGTCCAGCCGCCTCCACCTGACATATATACATACAAGTTTACATACACCCGCCCGTCTCTTGAGGAACTTGACCTTGACACAATGGAGGAAGGTCACTCTCCCGCCGCTTCCCTGCATTCTTGAAGTCCGTCCCTGCTGTTTTCTATCGTTTGAAACATCGAATGGTTCTCCCCCGAGCATTAAACCGTTTTCATTTTTCTTTTGTAACAAACAACGTGACCTGCATCACACACCGGCTCCTCTTGGGGTTTTGGTGTTATTGTTCTGCAGTTTATATCCATTTGACGTTGTGTGTGTGTGTGTGTGTGTGTGTGTGTGTGTGTGTGTGTGTGTGTGTGTGTGTGTGTGTGTGTGTTTGAATCTTAATGAACTTTCCCAAAGGGATGCTGCAGTGATATGGAGACAGTTTGTCGTAGTTTTTTGTGTGTGTGGGGGTAAAGAGTAGGGATGTTGTACCTGTTCTCTTGTGTTTTGTTTACCGAGTGTCGCACTGGTAGTCACATGTGTGCTGCTAATTTACAGCGGCCTTTCTGCTCAGCACCCCTTGAGTAGCCACAACTAGGTTCAGGAGCCTCAAGTAACGAATAACCTATAATCTTTTTATATTTTTTCGAGTGTAAATTCCTGTAATATCTTACTGCGTGTGTGGATGAGTACCAGCTCCTTCGTGTACATTTATGGGAAGTGAAATATATCCTCACATTCTGCATTTCCTTCTGTCCTTCATACACCGCAGGGGAGACATGAGGGAGGAAAAAAAGGGGATTGATGTTTTTGAAATCGGGCTCTGTATCTACATTGTGTATCTGGAAGCTGAGGTGAAAGTTTGGTCTTCCTAACGTCTAAATCCTGTCTTTGATTAAGATATATTATGTAAATGTGTCAGTTTAGGTGAAATAACATCTCTGCTTACTGGACTTTGAGCAGCTATCAGTTTGAATGTATTATACAATATGTTGAAGCAGCCCACTCGTGCCGTGAATGTTTGTAATTAATTCAGCGGACGGGAGTCTGGCCCTGGCGGTGATATTTTCATCCTTGTGCTGTGGCTGTCATCTCAGGATTTCATTAGTGGCTAGTTGGCCTGAAGAGACGGATCTTCTCTCTCGGCTCCTTGCTGCGGGCAAATGATCACCACGTAAAAAAGAAAAAAAAAAAAGACTGGAAAATAACTTGTCCCTCTAATTAACTTCCAGGTCAGTGAATCTTAATTAACCAGAGAAATATACGACTTTTGTAGAGCCACTTGACGGGCCTCATTACGTGAGGAAATTGATGATTCATTATGTATTGACTGCACTCCGGGGAGAGATTTATATTACTTGGGAAGATGGCATTAAAAATTGCGATAAATTCCTCATCCGATAGTTTTGTGTAGATTATGATTCTCATTTTTTATTCTCTTGTACTCGAAATTAATCTTTTAATACATAGCCTGATATTAATGAGCAAATAAAGTTTAATATTTTTTTTATATTGTTTTGTAGAAATATTTATATAGGTTTTCTGTATACATGAAAATTAGTTACCTATAACTACATAATTTACAGAAAAAACGATGCCGAGGGAGAAATTAATTAGTAAACATGATAATAAAAGTAAACAAGAGTGTCTGAGCAGTGTGTGAGTACACGCACTTACTCTCTACGATGATGTATAAGGTAGAGGCTAAAAACATATTGCAGGCATCCCTTGTTCGATATCCTTTACAGCGATCACAGTTACAGACGTCGTTATCATTTGGTGGGGTTGAAACAACTTAAAACATTCTTCAAAACAGCCAGGGATGCCAACCGTGCCCTGTCCCTCAGGTTTTTATTGATGTTCCCTTGTACGGTGTGGCACAATGTATTTACTGCAAGGATGCCGAATATATTTTTATAGCCTGTACCTAACCCTAGGCCCGTGTCAGGCTCGTGTAGTGATCACTGGAAACCCGACCGTGTATTTAGACAATGTTGCGAGAGATAGACGACACCATCGTCTCCCATGAACACCAACCAAAGAAAATGAAGGTTCTAACTTTTACTTAATTTCATCGTTTTCTGTTATTTGGTTATTACCGTAGAGCTGCTTCGCTGGTGCTGTTATTGGTGTGGTTATGTCTATTGTTGGCAGAGACTTCACCTTGTGTTGTTGTGTTCTTTTCCCGCGGCGCACACACTCTCAGCACGACGCTCCCGTCGCTCCGCGCCCCAAGAAACACACATCTCCCCGAACATCTACATATACTACACAGAAAGCTGAATGTTTAAGTGCTCTTACTTCACAGATCAATAAATATTCGTTATGCTGGTTGAACAGAGTAATGAGTGAATACATGGAACACAGAAGGACATAACTCATCGATTAATTCCTTTACCAAACACTGAAGGCAAACGGAACTCTACCCAAGTGCTCCGTGGCGGCCCTCCTTGTTCCGCGTGTTGGAGGCGTAGCGGGAGGGGAGAGAGAAGGGGTCATCCACTCGCACGCCGCCCCTCCCCCTCCCCTCCCCGGTCCCTCAGAGCAATGGAAACCTCATCAGTGACGTCGGCTTGTGTCGCACGTCGCTAGATCATTTGGTGACGGCTTCAGAGCGCCACCAAGACTCCTTTGTTGTTCAGACGTAACGTAACGGCGTGGTAAACCTTTGATCAAAACGACCTGCTGGCTGTTCCCGTTAGATGTTGGCACCATTAAAGACTTCTGATGGTGAGGGAGAAACGACGCCCTCTCCTATCATCGTAGCTTCTGTTTCCCGTCTGCCGTTTCTTTGCCATCTGACACAGAACATTTGGGTTTCTCAGCTCCAGGTTATACTTTGAATGACATGGAACACTCAACTCGTATACATTCTTCTAAACCATCGGTAAATAGTCCATGGGAATTCATCTTCAAGAAATGTATGCGGTGGAACTAAAAACAAACGTCAACCAAACTCTCATTGCGAAGAGTCCCAACGAAGGGTGTTGGTGTGAACTATAGACTTGCGTAAATAATTCAAGTCGAACTTCAAATAGGTATACACACGCATGAATGAAACCTATTTACAAGAAGCACTTGTTTTATTGATTTTTCATGCTTCTTTCACGCGGGATCCGTGATTTTTATTTTTATTTTTTTGCTGTAGCTTTTAAGAAATTCTATAAAACGATTCTTCTTTTTTTCTGTCTTTAAGCTCCCACTACTATCATCTATCTTGGGAACGATCTTTTGTACAAGTCTATCTGTACACATAAAAATTATATATACTTGTCTATGTACACGACATATACAAAAGTGTGCTTAAGGAGAGGCCGGACTGATCACCGACAAGAGGCAGCGAACAGCCCTCGATCGACTCGCAACAGATCCTTAGCCGGCAGCAGGGATGGGAAGTGGCGGCGTTGAGTACCTGCGGCTGTGATGGCTCGAGTACTGCCAGATGATGCGTCCTCTGCCTCCTCCCCGGGCACGCAAAGATTTTCCTGAGCCTCATCAAGGGTCAGCTCCGGAGAGCCCCGCCGTTTCAAGGAGGGCGATGAAGTATGGCCCTCTGTATCAAGCATCTCTTCAACAAGGACCGTGCGTGGTAAATCCCTGACCTGGCTGGCAGAGCTGGACAAAGGCTCTGCTTCATCCCCTTTGGCGGGAGAGACTTTCTGCGCACAATGCAGACCGTCGATTTTCAGGAGCTTCCAAAGTATGTCAAAGGCCTCCTGCTGCCCCTGGCTCGAGGTGGTTGTGATGTCTCCTTGGCAAGGGAGGCTGCGGAGGGAGGCTGGGGAAAGGGCATGGGTGTTGAGGCGGTGGTGGGAGGAGGCAGCAGGGAGGGAAAGAACAGCCAATGAAGCAGAATTTGTCGTTCGTTGCTTTTTTGGCTTTGTTTTTGATTCATGTTTTCTTTCTTGGCCGCTCCATGTGGCGGTGAAGGCAAAGACGAAAAGCAGAATGATGCAGGTGACGTGAAGCTTGGCGTCCGCTACCCCGGCACTGTTCCTTTCCCCCTGCATGGCCGCGGGGTGCTTCTCTGTAAGGGGGAGAAAGACAACCATTACTGAGAGGAGTGGCTGGGTTATTATTCCATATGATAAAGGCAACAGCAGCGAAAAAAAAATTAGATAGGGCTAAAATTACTGAAATCATAGTTACATCGGAGTAGAGATCATATTAATATTACTCGACAAACATATGAGAGAGAGAGAGAGAGAGAGAGAGAGAGAGAGAGAGAGAGAGAGAGAGAGAGAGACTGTGTGTGTGTGTTTCAGTAATTTGGAGCGAGTTGAATTTACTCGCAAAACCAATCCTTTCTCTATCTTTGTACACACACACACACACACACACACACACACACACACACACACACACACACACACACACAAACACACACACAATAATAATTTTCACCTCACGAATTCTCCATATAATCGTCACATTTCGTAATATTCTCCAGTATTCAGGAAACCGTCTGGCAAACAAACGCGGTGGTCTGATTTGTTTTGTACATTTAATATAATGTCTGTAAATAATGCATCAGCTCCGTGTATATGTCTGGTGTAACGTGGAGTGTATAAACTATAGACGGTTAAACCACACACACACACACACACACACACACACACACACACACACACACACAATCATTATCCTGATGGCTTTATTTCATCACTCAACATTCCCTGCGTTGTTGAGGGTCATGCGTCGTCAGTTATTTGGCTTATATCAGTTCACAGAATAGAGGATATGTTGGTTCAGGATAAAAAAAGTTGATTTGAATAACCATCACCTCTCTTGCCTTTTACCACCACCACCACTACTACCACCACCTTCCCCCCACCACCACTACGCACCACCTCCATTACCACCACTACCGAGCTTTGTATATTCAACACACCGGCATTACTGACTGCTTAATTCTGGACTAAAAGCGATACATGGCACGTGTTTGTTTGTGGGCTCTGGAGGACCCTCGTCTCCCCATCCGTGTTGCATTTAAAAAAGATGAAACTATATATATACAACCAATGGCAAAACCCGAGATCATACGGGAAGCAAAGGCATAGGTAAACACACACACACACACACACACACACACACACACACACACACACACACACACACACACACACACACACACACACGCGCACGAGTCTGCTGATTTATCTCTCATTGTGCATTGGTTTCCCATAAAGTGTACATTCCATTCATCGTTGTTGTTGTTGTACTTGTTTTTCATCTACGCCCTGCCCACACACACGAAAAAAACAGCAACACTCCCTCACGCATACATTCCACAATCCATAACAAGACAAAAATGGCGAAACATGGCCACGGAGCAACGAACACTATTAGGGACAAATTTTCTCATTCCATCTTAATTTGATTTTCCATGTTGGTAACGAAATGAAATGCTAAATAACCTTATTATGGAGATGGAGCTAAATTATGCAAATAGCGCTGACATGCGTCGGAATGATATCCAAACCCGCCTTTTTATACCGTGTAAGTTAGTGCCTCGAGCCAGACATTGGGGGCGAGTAAACAAGGCGAAGGAACGGCGGGGAGGAAGGAAAAGAAGGAAGGGAAGACGCTAAAAGGTACAGTCGTGGGAAGTGAGAGGATGAGAAAGGTAATAGGAAAGGAAGGAAGGACGCTAAAAGGGGCGGCCAAGGAAAATGAGAAGAAAAGAAAGAAATAGGAGAGGAGGGAAGGACGCTAATAGGGGCAGCCATGGGAAATGAGAAGAAAAGAAAGAAAATAGGGAAGGAGAGGAGGACGCTGAAAGGTACAGGTATGGAAGGTGAAAAGGAAAGGAAATAGGGAGTGAGGGAAGAACGCTAAAAAGTACAGGCATGGAAGGTGAGGGAAAAATGAAAGATATGGAAAAAAGGACTAAATTGTTTGTAAAGCTAAAAGGTGTAGGCATGGAAGGTGAAGGGAGGAGTAAGTTTTGAGGAAAGGAAGGAGTGAATAATGGAATGAAGCTAAAGGTGCATGCATGGAATATGAAGGAAAAAACAGAGGTGGACATGGAGTGAAGAAAGAGAAAAGGGATGAAGTAGAGGAAGGAACGAAGTATAAAGGTCTGTGCGAGGAGGGTATTAAAAGAGAAAAAAGGAAAGGACGGGAGATGAAGAAGAGCAGAACACAGTAAGAAGCAGGAAGTTGACAGTGTCTGCGGGAAAGTTATGGAAGAAGAGAATGAATGAAGGCTTGAAGGACGGTAAGAGGGATAGGTATAGAAAGAGAAGGAAAGGCAGGATGGATGAAGGAAGGGAGAGAACGAGTGGAGGCCTGAAGGACGGTACTAGGCATACATAGGTAGAGTGAAGGATAGGAAGGAGCCTGGGACTGTTGGATAAGGCCATTCACACACCTTTTTAAAAATAGCACACCTGAGTATTCAAAGGTTGGAATAGGAGAGTAGTATGGAAAATATTGGGTTCATTGTTTATTCTTTTTATTATTTTTTTACTACTTTTATTATTATCTTTATTATTAGTGTTAGTATTTGTGTCATCATTGCTATTACTACTGCTATTACTATTACTACCACCGCCACAAATTTACATAACGCTGACCCACATTCCTGAGCACTGGTCGTCCCTTCGGCTCATTAAAAATTTCTAAAATACACCGATCCAACCCCTCGATCCATGTCTCCAGAATTAGCGCCTAAACCATAATTCAATTTGTGGACAGTTAACATTTCCGTTCGGCTCGGCTTGGGGATTCGATGTGAGGTACTGTGTGTGTGTGTGTGTGTGTGTGTGTGTGTGTGTGTGTGTGTGTGTGTGTGTGTGTGTGTTCTGGTTTACTAAAATACTCGTGTTGACACATTAACTGAAACGTCGCATGAAGATATTACAAGACGCTATATTTTCCCTCCGTTGTTCAGTAGGTAATGATGGAGTAAAGCAGTGCACGGTGTGAGGAAAGCTTAGCGTGTGACAAGAGAACATTTTCTGTATTTAAGGTCAGGCGGTTCACGAAGATCCTAAAAAAAAAACAAAAAAAAACATAAGGTAAAAAAAAAAGGAAACTGCTATTCGTGTGTGTGTGTGTGTGTGTGTGTGTGTGTGTGTGTGTGTGTGTGTGTGTGTGTTCAACCGGGATCGTAAAAGCCCCAACCCGCAAACCCGCAAAAAAAAATCCTAAAAAAAACCCCCCATCATCCTGAGCCCCTGCATTACTCCGGTCCACGTACACCGATGACGTGCCGGTCGGGGTTTTGGTGCCCTGTTTATCCTTTCTTTAGACCCGCGGGCACGGCACATAATCCTCCTGTTCCGTGCACTAGTGGCCATGAGCGGGAGAGGAGGGAGGTGGGGAGGAAGGGAGTGGAGTGAGTCGCAGGGAAGGATGGAGAGAGAGAGCAAGAGAATGGATAGAGACGAAAGCTGGAAAAAGGGGACGGAAGGAAATGGAGAAAGGCGGAGTGAAGAAGGAAAAAGAAATGATGGAAATAGAGAAAGACGGATAGGGAAAGGAAAAAAAGGAAGGAAGGAAGGAAGGAAACGAAGAAACGGTGGGAAGATAAAGAAGCGAGGAAAGAAAAAAAAGAAAATAAGAGAATTAAATGAAAGAACTGGAAGGCGGATGGTAAAGAGGGAAGAAAGGAAGGAAGAAAAGAGGAGAGGGAAGGAAGAGAAAGACATGAAGAACGAAGAGCAAAAAAAGGGGGTTAAGGAACAGATACGTAAGCTAGGAGAACAATAAGGAAGAGTGAAAGGGATGATAAATAGAGAAAAAACAAAACAAGGAAAGGCAGGGAGTGTAGAGGGAAGGATCTAAATATGGATGAGCAAAGGTGGCGCGTGTGAAGTAAAATAGTGGAGTTAAAGCGAAAAAGAGGGGAAAGAGTGGATTACAGGAAGGAAATATAGAAAACGGGAAGAGTGAAGTATAGGAGTGGAAGAGAGTAACGAGCTTTGTAAGAGTCATGAAAGGATAAAGTGGAAAGAGGGAAAGTAGGAAGGGTGATGGGAAGGAAATATAGTAGAGGGTGAATGAAATGGACGATATGAGGTAAAAGAAAGAAGAGAAAGATGAAACAGAGAAAAACAATTAGCAAGGGTGGAGTGGAAAGGAGTGAGGTAGGAGGGTTCGGTGTGTTGGGTTGCTGTGAAGTAGGAAGAAGAAGAGAGATACGCAAGTAAATAAGTGGGAGGGAAAGAGAAAAAGAGGAGAGGGTAGCAAAGGGGAAGGGAGAAAGGAAGGTATAGACGGGAAGAGAAGACGGAGGATAAAAATAAGAGGTAAATAAATAAAATAGATAAACAGTTAAAGAACCATTAGAAGGTGGTAACAGATATAACAAAGCAATATAACATGCAAAAGAAATGGGATGTTAAAGAGGGTGTTGGGACGGCAATAAAGAGGCGTTTAGGATGGTGGGGAGGTATTAGGTTGATGGAGGAAGGGAATACAAGAAAGACAATAGGCTCAACCGTTGAACACGTACCGTTGATGACGTGCAGCACCACCGAGGCGGCGTGCAGGTTGGAGGGCATGCAGGTGTAGTTGCCGCTCTGCTCCTGCCGCACCTTCAGGATGGTGAGCGTGGACGTGATGGCCTCCACGTCCGTGCGTTTCACCTTCACCTGTGGACAGACAGAACAACAACGTGTTAATACAGAGTCACCAAGAAACATAAAGGTTACAAGTTACAAAGTTTATACAATGGTTCTCCAAGACAGAAAAATTAAAGTAGGGACGCCGTAGCTTCACCTTCACCTGTGGGCAGATGAACACTGAAAAAAAATGAGAATTCAAGGTAACAATGAATACAGGTTACAAAAATAAATATGCATACGTATGCTCTGATA
>NC_066536.1:10242905-10275405 GCF_024679095.1 Eriocheir sinensis
CAGTCATCATAATCATCATCTTCAGTATGTCAATAGCAAAAGAAGGGAAGGCTATTTAAAATATTGTGGTAGTCTCTCTCTCTCTCTCTCGATTTGATTTTATGAACCACTGCTATCGCTCGGCCGCCGTCCACGCCTCCCCGTCATTATAATTGTTGAGAGAGGGAGCATTGCAGTTTATTGTACAGTAAATCTCTGCCGTGTGGAGGCTACAAAAGCACGTTGTGTCGGTTTATCTGTGGGTCCGCCGTGCGTGGTTACTAATGATGTGTGTGTGTGTGTGTGTGTGTGTGTGTGTGTGTGTGTGTTCAAGGCCTTTTATGCGCCTGTTTGCGTGCTTTTATGTTTTTTCCCTTTGATGACTTACCTATTTTGTTGAAGTTCTGTTTCTTTTTCGTCTGGAATTTCTTACATTTTTTTCTATTTTCCTTATTTTTCATCTTGTCTCATTCTTTTCCTCTTTTCTCATTTTTTCTTTCATTTTATCCGTTTTTTTTTCCTTTTTCCTTTTTCCCTGCGTACTGTTTATGCCCCTATTGTCTTCTTACCTGTCTGTCTGTTTACCTCTCTATGTATATCTGTGTGTCTGTCTTCACGTTTGTATGTATGGGTGAACGCACGCACATTGGTTTTCATTCTGGCTTGTTTGTTTGTTTCCATCTACTTCCTTTTTGTTGTTTCTCCCTGTTCAACCATCTGCATATCTGACCAGGCTCTCTCTCTCTCTCTCTCTCTCTCTCTCTCTCTCTCTCTCTCTCTCTCTCTCTAACACACACACACACACACACACACACACACACACACATATACACATTAATATCGGTAAGTCCCCCTGAGTCAGCACTTCCCCGCTCCTTCATGAGGTGAGAGGCGTCGCTAATGCTTGCTTGTTTATGGCCTCGAGCCTCCCTTTGGGGACTGTGATCACGCTCAGCAATCATGGCATTACCCAAGTAATACACCTTTGAAATAATAATAGTAATAATAGTAATAGTTATAATGGCGTAGTTAGAGGAGTGAGAAAGGCATATCCTCGCATTTCTATCGTTTCGTGTGCTCGCGTGAGTGCGTACGAGCGTGTGTGGGTGCGTGACTGCGATGGCACGAAATGAGGACGTTGATTTTTCTTACTTTAATTCGAGTTTCTATTTCTATTTCTACAGTTCCATGATTTGTGTGCGGGGAAGCTCACGTCTATGTATAAAACTCTTATATCTGATCAAGGTTTTTTTCAGTGGGAGTGTGTCCATGCATGTTACTGCAAAGCGGATTATATGGAAGCGACTCGTGAAAAATAGGGTCACGCACACGAATATTTAATGGAACTGCAAGAATATGTACGCTTCCTTTGCTCGCCTCACGAATGATATTAAACACTGCAGCAAGTAGAGCAGGTGTAAAAAAAAAAAAAAAAAAAATCCATTACATTAAAATTGCGCCAACCCGACACACCTAGGGCACAAGACATTGCAGCGGGTATTCCTGCTGCTCCATCATGTGTGTGTGTGTGTGTGTGTTTGAGAATATGTTGAAGCGGCTTAGATGTCTGGTTTCGTAGTTATTCGGTCGTAAAGTTGAAAGGAAAGAACGTTAAAGAAGGAAGAGAAGTGCAAGGCAGATTTATGGGGCATAGGTTTAAATTTGTCTCTCTCTCTCTCTCTCTCTCTCTCTCTCTCTCTCTCTCTCTCTCTCTCTCTCTCTCTCTCTCTCTCTCTCTCTCTCTCTCTCTCTCTCTCTCTCTCTCTCTCTCTCTCTCTCTCTCTCTCTCTCTCTCTCTCTCTCTCTCTCTCTCTCTCTCTCTCTCTCTCAAACATCAGGTTCAGTGTATAAATGCTTGAAGGCTATTAGAAGAATAAGGAAATACTTTTTTTTAAGAAAGAGGAAATAACCTGGAATGAGAAAAGGTACGAGAGGAAAGGAAATTGTGCTGCAGGCGTAGTTACGGATTACAACCTTCATTCAGTTAGCGCCGATTGGGAAAACTGGGAAGGGCGGGCTGCTGCAGGCGGAGGAGGAGGAGGAGGAGGAAGAGGAGGAGGAGGAAGAAATAGGGAGGATGGTGGAAGTGGAGGGGGAGGTGGATGGAGCTGAAGAGGAAGAGGAAGAAAATAGAAAGGAGAAAAAAAGAATGAGGAAAAGAAGGAAAAAAATAGGGTATGGTTGACACTGAATGATGATGATGATGAGGATGAGGATTATGATGATGATGGGAGGAGGAGGAGGAGGAGGAGAAGGTGACATTAGTTATTAAGAAGGCTAGTTTTCAAGACTTGGGTGTTTGCAATATTGCCAGCAACGTAGAAAAAAATATCTGCAAAACTTTCCATTTCGTATGATTTGCTATAATGAGAGAGAGAGAGAGAGAGAGAGAGAGAGAGAGAGAGAGAGAGAGAGAGAGAGAGAGAGAGAGAGAGAGAGAGAGAGAGAGAGAGAGAGAGAGAGAGAGAGAGAGAGAGTTTATATGGTCGTGGGGGTTCTGTGGGCGGAAAGGAAACTCTGGGAAACATGATAGACCGGAATAATCTAATTAAGCAAATTAGGACTACTAAATAATTATTCCCGAATGGATGGGAGTAATCCACGGGGAAGGAGAAACATATAAATAGTTGCACTATATGTATATATTTTTTTAGGGAATGCAGGAAAAAGTAAATATATACGTATTCGTTGTAACATCCGTACCTTGCGTGAAATAAACAAAATATATATAGTCGTAGTGATTTTGTTGATGGCGTGTAATGAGCAAAGTAAACGAAACTCTGTCCGTGGAAGGCTATCAGGGTATGTTGGCGGTAGGGTAACGCTATGCTGAAGGTACAGTGTGAGGGGCGGAGGAGGTGGCAGGTGTGGGGGGAGGGGATGTGGTGGCGGTGTTGCTGCGCCGACTGACGGAGCGTTAGTGGTGAGTGCTGCACCTGGATACTGGCTCACCGTTGCCACTTTTTTGTGAGTGGAAATGTATATCGAAAACTACTTAGAACGATTGATTTCTCATCTCTCGCCGAAAAGTATTGAAAACATATTGTGTTGGTTTTCTTTTTAACTTTAACCAGGCATCTTATTTTTCTTTCTTTTAGGTTGTCATAAATTCCTTGATGTAGCCATAAAACATGTGTTCTTAGTATTGTTCCTTGTCATATAAAACAAAGAACAAATCATAAACATTGATTTACGTTTCTTAGGCGTTTGATAAATGAGTATCTCTCATTTCGTTTTTTTTAATTTGTATTATATATATTATGTTCTGTCACTGAACCCTCTTCCTCGCCAAAGTGTATTAAGTATAAAGAGATTATCATTTATTTTACATCATTTACATTTTTCTGTTCTTAAAGTAACCTCCAGCATGACGACTCGTAATCAAGCCCGAAACAGCAAATTTATCACCACAAAACGAGACAAACGTGACCCCGAACACAAACGACACACAACAACAACTAAGCAGCAATGGGCAGAAAGGGTTTTAAATCACCGTCAGGGCCGCACAGCACAGACACTTCCTTGGCAGGGCTGAAGGAGTTGGTGGTCATGTGTCTTGATCTGTGGCTGTGTGGCGGTCCCTTGTCTGGCGGGATTATACGTGCTCGTAATGTTAGGAGCCTTGCGCGAGGCCTCGGGGCTCGACGGCTTGGCGGGTGCTGCGTCCCGGAGAGGAAGGAAAGGAAGGTAGGAAGGGACGGATCGCTGGCGGGGGAAACGTGAGAACTTTTCGATAACACTTGGGATGGAGAAGTGGTCGAGCCGCGTGGCTTAGATATTGGAGAACTGTGCGACGTGCATGAAGGGATGAAGGGAGGCATGGGAGAGAAGTGGATATAAGGAGAATGAGAGGGAGGGAAGGAGTGAGGGGTGGTGAGGAGAATGAGAATGAGAGAGAGAGAAATGGAAGGACGGAGAATTGAAGAAGGAAGAAGGAAGGGGTATCCATTTCACCGAGGTCTACGTGTCTGGGGTATGTAGTGAGTTGTGGATTTACTTTTAAAAATGTGTTTTATGTGTTTGTTTGTGTATGCGGGGGGAACTGCTATAAAATGCTTTGCTTGTTTTCGTTTTTGTTACTTGTTTTCCGAGTGTGTAAATCCATGTATTATTTTGTTAAGAAAAACACGTGGACTGTCGTAATTATAAAGTATGTGTTTTGTTGTCTTGTTCAAGGTTTTCATGGTTGTGTTTTAACTTTTGCGTGCGTTTTTTCATCATATAATTTATACGATTCTCAGGTGCTTCATTGTATGTCAGGAGTGTTGCGTCAAGCTGCATTTAGGTTAAATATAAACTCACTGGTGCTCCGGAAATATATAAGGCAGGAGAATAGATAAGAAAAAAAAAGAAAAAAAAAATGTGGAAGGAAAAGAGCAGAGTGATAGGAAAATGATACGAGAAACGTAATAGGTAAACAAAAAGAAATTTTCAATCACAAGAAGCTTTATAGTTCATGGTTTTGAAAGAATCGTGTGTTTGGATGTGGCAGGCCGGTGTTTGGAGAAGTGTGGGAGGCATTGTGTTTGAGCGTTGCCACCGTGTGTATGTTTGTTTGTTTGTGTGTGTGTGTGTTTACAGGTGCAGTGCTATCATAAAGAAAAAAAAGTAAAAAAAGAAAGGAAAGAAAAAATAGACGATACACAGGCCTGCTTGAGAGTGAACGCACGAGAAGATAATTTAAGACCGCGCAAACAAGCAACACAAATTTCGGGAAAACAGAAGGGAAGCATAGCAGGTGTTCGGGAGGGAGGGAGGGAGGGAGGTGAGGGGATACAGGAGGGGAGGAAGGGAGGTAAGGGCACGTACAAGAGGGAGGAAAGGAAGGGGGAGGTAGTTAGAGAAGGAAGGATTGGCAGAAACACAGGCAGGTAAGTGGGAGGATGAATGAAAGTGCAGCGAGGATGGAGGAAGGGGGAAGAATTAATGTCGGAGCATGGAGGAGGGGAGGAGGTGAAGGCGGGAGTGTGAAAGGGTTAAGTAGGTATGAACAGGTAAGTGGAAGTAGGAATAAAGGTTCAGCGATGAAGGAGGAAGAAGGAATAGACAAGTTAAAGGGGGTTGTGGTGGAAACGAAGCAGGGAGCAGGAGAAGGAAAGAGAGAGAATGAACGAGGAAACAGAGAGGTCCAGGAAGTAGGAGAACGAAACAAGAGAGGAGAAAGGAGGAAACAGGAGTGGTACAGGTGTAGAAGAGTAGTTAAAAAATGAGCAGGGAGGAAGTAGTAGGCAGGAAACAGGAGGATAGCAGGCAGAGAACGAGAACAAAGCACATTAAATAGTGGCATGGAGGAAGCAGGAGACACGAAAGGGAGAGGACTAGGAACGAGACAGGAAGGGAAGAAGAAAAGGTGGCAAGGGAAACTGTACAAGTAGAAGGAATAGTACAAGGGGAAAAGAGGAAGACTAAATGAAGGAAACTAGATACAAAGAAGGGAGGGCAAAGAGTGTAGAGAGGAATAAAGAAAGAAGGGCAAGAATGAAGGAAACAACACTGAGGAAGTAGGAATAGTTGGGAATTTTGTATGTGTGAAAATAGAGGGTGATAGTTACAAATAATAAAAAAGCAGGATAATGTTTTGAATGCAGGAGATGTATATATAAAGGGAACCAATGCAAAGGGGAGGAAGAAATAAATGAAAGAATGAAAGAACACTACGGAAAAAAGAGTAGTTGGGAATTTGGTATGTGTAAAAATAGGCGCTGATAGTTAAAAATAATAAAAAAAAGCAGGATAAAGGTTTAGACACGGAAGCTGTATAAAGGGAACCGATCCACAGAGGAGAGCGTCGATTTGGGGAAGCAGTTAGCAAGAACAGGAGGTTGGAACAGGGTAAAGGTGGAGAGTAGGGTGCGGAGGAAGCCAGAAAAGTGAGATGTAATCCAGAACAGGAAGGAAGGGGTTGTAATGAGGCAAACATATAACGTTTCAAGCACGGGAAGGACGAAGAGCAGGGAAGCAGTGAATAAGAAGTAAGGGCAAAGGAGAAAGGAAGGAGATATGGCGATTAAACCAGAGGAGTAACGAAAATAGGGGAAGAAAGACTAAGATCAAGACGGATAAAGAGAGGAGCAAACATGAGGCACGTGCTGAAGATGAAGACAGAAGAGGGAGACGATGTGAGCGGGAGATCAAAAGAGGAGTAAAAAAACAAACAAACATGAGGAAAGGAGAGAAAAATAAGCAAGATCAGAAAGAAGATGAAAAGGGACCCGGATGAGAAATTGGGTACGAACAGAAAGACAAAGACAAAACAGAAAATAGGTCGAGACAAAACAAGAGAAAATAAAAACGAGAAAATAGGTCGAGACAAAATAAGAGGAAAGAAAAACAAGGAGCACGGGCTATTCTCTGTTACACTCACACCCCAAGACAGAGGGAGAACCAGGCGTAAATCAACCCAGAGGCGAGGAGAGAATACAAAAATACCAAGGAAAACAACAGCTGGCGGCGCTAAGGAAAAGGGGACACCGTGTTTGTTTTGCGTCACACTCACCATGAGGTTGGGGTCGTGGTGGGCCATGACTCGCTTCTCCTCGTGGTACCAGAAGATGTAGTCAGGCAGCTGCACGACGTCGGTGATCTGGCAGTCGATGATCACCGTGCTGCCTGCCTTCACGTAGCGATCCCCCATCGGCAGGATCTTCACCTTGGGGACTGCGGGAGGAGAGAGAGAAAGAACACGGTGAGGATTTTAAGGTTATAGGACAACGCTGCCAGATTGTCGTACTCAGCCTCTTATATTTACCGACTTCCGACCCCAAAACTGTATCGTGGACCCCAATAAGGAGATTCACTTAAAATTATCGTTAAAATAATTAATTCCTGATGTTTCTTGGCAATAGTTAAGCGTACTATGCTCTGAGTACAACAATCTGGCAACGGTGGTATAGAAAATATCGTTATAGGAGCAAAGATGAAAACGGGGTACGGTTGAATCGATAAATGGGAGAAGGGCGCATATGAATAGAAAGAGGAAACTACTAAACTGAACTGGGATGAAAGGAAAAGCCAACGGAAAGGTACTGTGGGAGAGAGAAAGAAAGAGATGATCAGTGGCATGTTCAGAAGTGCATGTCGTTGGAGGGAGAGGTCGAGGCAAAGATGAAAACTGAGTAGAGCTGAATCAATAAACGGTAGAAGGGCGTATGTGAACAGAAAGAAAGGAACAGTACTATCAACTAAACTGAGGTAGGGAGAGACAGAGAAGAAAAAAAAACACGGTGAGCAATGATTGGTTGGGAAAAGTCGTTCGCGCGACAATACGGGACAGATATGAGAAATAGGGTACACATGAATCAATAAAGGGGAGAGGGGCGTATATGGAGAGCAAGAAGAAACAACACTGCAACGAAACTGAATTGGGATGAGAGGAAGAGCAAAACGGGAAGTCACTGCGCGAGGGATAAAGAAAATAGTGAGAAATGAGAGGCTGGGAAGTGTGTGTCGTTCGAAGTTACAATACGATCAACGAAAGATAACTGAGGTGAGAAAAAAAAGAAGAAAAAAAAGAGAAAGATACTGCGTGGGAGGGAGAAGGAAAGCAAGAGGGAAAGATACTGTGTGTGAGGGAGAAGGGAAGAAAGAAGTGACATCTGTGTGTTATGAGAAAAGTGTAGAGTAACTTTATCAGCATGGAGGGAAGGAGAGAAAGGGAAGGTAAAGATGAAAGACGTTGGGGCGTGTAGCTACAAAGGGTTTAGAGGGAAGCATGAGGGGATTGTGTAAGTGAGAAGGATGTATAGGGTTGGGTGAGACTGAAAGGGGAAAGAGAAATCCATAAGAGCGGTGTTTATGGAGAAAGGAGGGAGAGAAGTAGACAGAAAGGGTTGTGGATTGTGTAAGACGAGGGGAGAGTGTAAGGTTACTGTGCGGGGAGAGAAAGAGATGAAGTAAAGACGTTGAAAAATGTTAAAAAAGAGCAAAGTAGTACGCATGAGAGAGAGAGAGAGAGAGAGAGAGAGAGAGAGAGAGAGAGAGAGAGAGAGAGAGAGAGAGAGAGAGAGAGAGAGAGAGAGAGAGAGAGAGAGAGAGAGAGAGAGAGAGAGAGAGAGAGAGAGAGAGAGAGAGAGAGTAAATGAGAGAGTAAATGAGAGTTTAAATTCGGAAAAGGTAGTGCAATAATACCCGTCCGCGACAGGAGCAGAATGAGGTGCAAGGGAATAGGTGAGGGAGGGTGGTAAGGGAGTAAAATGGAAAGCGCTTTTATGTAGTGGCTTGAAAATTTCCGTGTGTGTGTGTGTGTGTGTGTGTGTGTGTGTGTGTGTGTGTGTGTGTGTGTGTGTGTGTGTATGTGTGTGTGTAGTGCAATGAGCGGACAATGAGGGCACAGAAATGAGTTAAAACATAATAGTTTAACAGTATAAAACTCCAATTTGAGAACACATAGTTTAGAAGAATTTTTAAGGGTTGAAAGGAATAAGTTTGACACGTTAAAAGCAGACAGATAAGTGAACTGTACGTGCTCTAACCGACATTAAAGTACACCTGGAAAGCAGCAGGTAATCACGGTAGTAGCGGCAGGAGAGAAAAAAGAGAAGCCTTTGGTGTTGCTTCGTGCATGTGAACGAAGAGCGTCACGACATTTGAAACGGCAGAACTACGTTGTATTTTCTTTCTTTTTAAGCTTGGAGCACTGTGTATAAATTCCTTTCGGAGAAGAGCTCAGATTAATACGACTGACATTGAATGACTGACTGACTGACTGACTGACGGCTGACTGACTGACGGCCGCTTCCATCGCCTGTGAGTCACTTACTTCCTCTTTGTCCTTCTTTTATTCCCTTTTTAAATTCTGACTCACTCCTTTCCTCTCTCTCTTCTTTTTCCTTCTCCCTTCTCTACCTCGCTTCGTGCCTTCCATCCTCACAATACATCTAACCTTTAACCCTTCCATTTCCCTCGGGCTCGATATCCGCCTCCACATCACCACCAGCACAACACACAATCACGGCAACGACAAAACCTGATGCGATCCTCCTCCTCCACCTCCTCATACAACTATCCACATCTACATATCCATTACTCCTTGTACCTCAACCCTTCCCGTCGACTCCACTCCTCCTGCCGTCCATCCTCACTCCCACCACCTCAGAATCTTACCTCTGCCACCGCCACAACCTGCACCTCCTCCCACCACGCTCGAATCACCTGTCATTTCTCACATTTCCCTCGACCCCAGAATTCGTGTGTGCATTCGTGTATTTGTGTGTGTGTGTGTGTGTGTGTGTGTGTGTGTGTGTGTGTGTGTGTGTGCGTGTGTGTGTGTGTGTGTGTGTGTGTGTGTGTGTGTGTTCTTATGAGCGAGCGAGAGAAAGAGAATAAAAAGAGGAACAGGAAACGGGGCGAGGCGCTTTAGCAGAGACGAGACAGCGTCCTCTCCAGCATTAAGAGCCGTGTCGCGAGCTGCTATAATGGAGCCGGAATTAAATAGTGTAGCTTAAGACACTCGTGACCCGCCTGGCAGATTGTTTTAGCCTCGCAGAACCGATGCAATTTCATGGGTGAAAGGAAGAGGACATGAGGAAAGAGATGGAGGCTGGGGTGAGGGGTGAGAGGAGGAGACAAATAGCATTGGGGAGGATGAAGAGGAGAGAGAGAGGGAAGGGAAAGTTAAATTACTGGTGGGTAATTGAGAGAGAGAGAGAGAGAGAGAGAGAGAGAGAGAGAGAGAGAGAGAGAGAGAGAGAGAGAGAGAGAGAGAGAGAGAGAGAGAGAGAGAGAGAGAGAGAGAGAGAGAGAGAGAGAGAGAGAGAGAGAGATTTGATTACTCGAATTGGATACATCAGTGTGTGTGTGTGTGTGTGTGTGTGTGTGTGTGTGTGTGTGTGTGTGTGTGTGTGTGTGTGAACGGAACTGCCTTTGAGTGTGTATACGGCTCGCAAACAACATACGCGAAAGAAAACGCACCAAATCTAAACTCCAAACCTCTAAAGCAAAACTAAAAACAAACTCACACGAATACGAACTCCTTTCACATGAACAAAGGCGTTGCGGATTAATTTCCAGCCCGTCGCATGCAGGCGGTCTGTTGGGGTCTCTGGGCAACAACAATACGTGATGCCTCGTAATGCCTCATTTCGCGCCTCGTCCACGCCGAAATAATTACCTGACGTGCGCACAGGTAATGCTACAATTAACGCCGAGGTGTAATGCGGCCCAGGTGGGGAGAAAGGGAAAGTGAGATTACTGGAAAGGAAGAGGGAGGAGGTCGAGGGAAGTGGTGGAAGAGGGAAAGGAGAAGCAGAAAAGAGAGAGAGAGAGAGAGAGAGAGAGAGAGAGAGAGAGAGAGAGAGAGAGAGAGAGAGAGAGAGAGAGAGAGAGAGAGAGAGAGAGAGAGAGAGAGAGAGAGAGAGAGAGAGAGAGAGAGAGAGAGAGAGATGGGTTGGTGGTATAATGGAATGAATTGCCAGTCGGCGAGACTGGACAGTCAAGTGGAGCCGTGATTGGTTGGGAGGGACGAGCTCTCCCATCCGTGTACACACAGACACACACACACACACACACACACACACACACACACACACACACACACACACACACACACACACACACACACACAGTAGTGATAGACCAGGGAGCAGAGTGGCCATTGGTATTTTCATTCTTCGTGAATCAAAATAAAAAAAAATTCGTCCTGCTCTACTATAATTTTTCTTATTTTAATTTCTTTGATTTCAGAGTAAATCCTGCTACTAAGCCTGTGTTGAAAACAAAGTATAAGTGAGTATTTACGTTATTTGTTTTTGTACTTGGTAGCAGTAGTATTTTTTTCATCTTTAATAGAAGTTATTAACCGTATTTTAGTACCCTCCCAACGATCTGTTATTATATATTCCATCTCTCTGGAGCCTCATTTCCGTGCTCTTGACTCCAATTTACTTCAATGCCGTCCATTTGCTGCCTCTGATTATGCATAGCGAAAAGGTAATACCCAGTGTGCCTCATTCCGTGTGTGTGTGTGTGTGTGTGTGTGTGTGTGTGTGTGTGTGTGTGTGTGTGTGTCCCTTGTTAGATTTAATGGCAATGGGAAGGTAACCCTATTTGCTTCTAGTTCCTCGCAACAACATTTGCTGTCGGTAATCAGCCGTGATCAGGGTATACACAGGTAATCATTGTTCGCTGTTATTCGCTAGTAAGCGGAGGGAGAAAACTCGCACACAAGCAAAAAGTAAAAGAAGATACAAAGTAATCACATAAAATTACAAGCGTGATCCATAATAAGAGATTTTTTCATTTACATTTTCATAACTAAAAAAATAATGTCATTTTATGTCTTCATTTTTTTCCTTTTTTAAAGTATGTGTGTGTGTGTGTGTGTGTGTGTGTGTGTGTGTGTGTGTGTGTGTGTGTGTGTGTGTGTATTTTCGTGTGCGTGTCTTTTCCCCCTCGTTAGGCCGGCCGGCAGGTGTTATTGCCGCCGCTGCTGGCCAGGTGATCCCGCGCCGCCTCTGGGGATGCCGCGCAATGGACTATTTTTCCCCGTGTAATGTTCCGGACCAGAGACATAAAGCTGAGCGGCCCGGGAACTCTCATGCGCATGCGTCCTCCTTGCTCTCCTCCCTCCCTTACTCTCTTACATTTCCTCTCTTCCTTGCTTCCCTTCCTCCATCCCTCCTCTGCTCTGGGCGGGGGGAGAGGAGGAGGGGTAGTGGTGCCATCTGGTGGGGCGTTGCTCCCTTGGAATGAGTCTTGCTTATCTTTTACGTTGGCGCATTATATCCTCCCTCTCATCCCCTCCCCCTCGTCCCCACGCACACTTTCAAGGCTTAAGTCTCCACTGGCCGCTTCATGGAAGTTTTTTTGTTTTTTTTTAGTTTAGTTGCGTTTCTCGTTTTATTTTTTGTTTGTATTGTGTATGACGTTTTATTTCGTTTCAATTTGAGTTTTCTTTTCTTTTTCTTTTTTACATTTTCTTCCGTGTTAGGGATGGGGAATGCGTGCGGTGTGAGCGGGGCGGCGGTCGTAATACCTGAGGGATGAGAACGCGAGCAGGCGACGTGCCAGGCGGCGGCGGAGGCGGCGATGGGTTGCGGCGGGTATAAATATTTACCGTTCATCAAGGTTAACCAGGATGGCTGTCCGTGCGTCCCTCCCCCGTGGCCCACCTTTGCCCTTCCTTTACTATCCCTCGACGCCCGTGATATTTCCCTTCTGTGTCGCTCGCTCAACCCCCGCCACTCGGGACCCCGCGAAGGTAGCATGATGGCAGCGAGAGGCATTAAGGCGGCGGTCAGATGGGTTAAAGGGGACCACCATGGACCTGCCCTCGCCTCACTCCTCCCGCCTGGAACTTTTCCCTTTCACACTTTTTATCTTCTCTCTCGTCTTCGTTACTCTTTCCTCGGCACTCAGCTCCTCCCTGATGTTTGGATGGCACGGTGTACCCTTCATGGTGGGTCTCCGTCTGGCGACTGAGAACATCAGCCTCAGATTTTTTTCTGTTCTTTATTAGTATTAAGATTATCTTCCCAAAAGATAATACTTATTTCTGTATGAATCTTAAACATCCGCGAGATGATTCTGCGACGTCTGTTTTTGGTTTGCGCTATCGGTGTTACTTGCCAGTGATAAAGAAATATTCCATTCCCCGTCCCGGAACTCCCTGTCAACTCCTCGCCGCCCTGCACCGCCCCACCTTGCCTTGCCCCTCCCTACCCCTCTCCGCTCCACCCTGCCTCGCCGCGCCGCCCATCAACAAAGGGACAGTTGGACACGTGCCGCCGCCACCGTCGCCGCCGTCACAAACAAAAGAGGGTCATTTAAAGCGCCTCGCGAACACCACTCACCAAAATGGCTCCCCTCAGTGGTTCATCAAAATATATTTATTTTTAAGGAAAAAAAAGGAATTCGATCAAGCCATGAAACCCACAACCCACCACAAATGGGTTCCCTCCCCCCGCGACCCCACCGCCTTCTTCAGAGTTCAGTGGATTCGACCTTTCCTTGTCACCCAGCAGATCGAGGTTCGAGTCATGCTGAAAGTGGCGGCGATCACGAGTCCGGCATGTGATGAGACAGTGGGTGAATGACACACACACACACACACACACACACACACACACACACACACACACACAGGAAAAAAAAAAAACATAATCTGGTGACATCGAAAAAAAGTGTAAAAAATGTTCGTGAGTGAAAAAAAAATGTAAAGGAAAAAGATCTACGAGGGCAAGGAAGGAAATGAATTTTGAGACGCTGGCGAAGGAAGGAAGGAGGGAAGGCGGGCGTCGTGTGGCGGAGCGTTACAGAGGTGAGGTTGGCGTGACGCAGCACTAATGGGATAAATATTTCCGGTTTATTGCCTTGGAAATGAATTGCCTCCTTATCTCCCTGTCCTCTTCCCTCTCCCTCCCTTCTTCCTTCCTCCTTCCCTGTTGTCCCTTCCTCCGTTCCATATGCCCCATCCTCTCTCCTTCCCCTCCTGTGTCCCTTCCTCCTTTTTCTTTCCTTTTCCTCTTCCCCCCTCCTTCCATTTCATCCCTCTGTGTCTTCCTCCCGTTCATTCTCCCTTCTTTCTATATCCATGTTCGTATCTTCTCTTCCTCTTTTCTTTACTTTTCCTCCTCCTCCCTCCTTCCATTTCATCCCTATGTGTCTTCCTCCCTTTCGTTCTCCCTTCCTTTCTATATCTATGTTCGTATCTTTTCTTTCCTTTTGTCTTTTACCCTTTCCACCCTCCCTCTCTTTATCTCCTTCTCCATGTCCCCAGCACCTCCTTCTTCCTTCCTTTGTACATACTGCCACTCTTTGCCACCTTCTTCATCTTCTCTCCTTCCTCCTCCGTCTCCACTTCCTTCTGTATTCCTCTATACCTCCCTCCCTCATCCCTCACCGTCCTTCTTTATACCCTCCATCTATCTTCTCCTCCTACATTCTCCCACTTTCTTCTTTTTTTCCCTCTTCTCTCTTCCCTTTCTTACCGCCTCCTCCAGCATACTATACTCCTCTTTCGGACCTTACTCCCCTCCTCCACTTCCCTCCCACGTCCCTCTGTTCCCCTCCTCCATCAAGGTACTTTATTAGAGACAGCTGGTGAATCTGCCTTCTTTCCCATCTGTCCCCTCTCTTTTTGCTTCCCTCCCTCCCCTCATTCTTCTTGCCCCGTACCTTCTCCCTTCTTCACTCCCTGCCATCTTCCTGATATTGAACGGAGAGGAGAGAAGAAAAAAATGCATCATGAAGAAAAGAGGCTTAGAATTTAGTTGTGCTTTAATGTCCTTACGTACCTGCCCCTCACGCTAAAGAGCTTACTTTTAACGAGCTCTGCGAATACTTGAGTGGCTTGCAATTAATATGTCCGGTTGTCCCTTCGAGGTAAAGTATTTCTTGTGGCCGGTCACTCTTACATCTATCAAGAAAGTGTTGTACTCCTTCATCTGCCCGTCAACTGTACCCTCCCTCTCTTCGTCCCCCATAATTAATCTGAATCATCACAATATTACCCCATCCCCAGCCTTTTTAATCTCCTTTTCTCATTATTCTAAACCAACCCAGAAAAAGCACTTCAAACCCCCCCCCCCTCCCAACCTTCCATCCATTTCATATCAGTGCATTGAACTTGGTACCCAGGATGTATTTCACCCACTTCCCAACCTCCCAACGCATCACCCTCCTCTCTCCTCTTCTTGCATCAGCTAACTCACCCAGCCAGCCAGCCAGATAATTCACCCTCTCCAGCTCCCTCCATCCTTCACCTTTCTCCCCCATTATTTTTAGCCGAACTCAGAAAGATATTCCACTCCCTCACGCAGCCCTCCCAACTTCTTCACCTCACCTTGCCTAGTGCAATTAATGAGCAAAGAATTCCAGATATTCCAGATGTGTGTGTGTGTGTGTGTGTGTGTGTGTGTGTGTGTGTGTGTGTGTGTGTGTGTGTCTTGTTAATCATGTGTTTTATGGCTGAAATTGACGTCAAAGCTAAATCCCTTTCACTTTTATTCTAGGCGTTCACAGAGAGAGAGAGAGAGAGAGAGAGAGAGAGAGAGAGAGAGAGAGAGAGAGAGAGAGAGAGAGAGAGAGAGAGAGAGAGAGAGAGAGAGAGAGAGAGAGAGAGAGAGAGAGAGAGAGAGAGAGAGAGAGAGAGAGAGAGAGATCCAACTTTGTCTCAGTCAGTCCTCTATATTTTCTCTTTTCCCTCGCATCTGCTTTTGTGTGTCGAGCGTGTATGGCCATAACGAAAATGCTCTCCCTTAGCGTCATATAGGGAAAGAGGAAATGAGGGAGATAACAAAAAGGGAAATGAGAATAAGAGACCAGGAAGCAGAGATAAAAAAATGTGGCATACAAAAAGAAAAACGATGTCGGGGATAAGACCGGAAATAATTAGGAGGGGAACAGAATGAGGATGCAGAAGAAAAGGATCTTGATGCGAAAATGTGAAAACGGAACCATGAAAAGAAGAGAAAAAGAGCGAGAAAGGGTGAGGAAGGACACGGGACGACGGCTGGAGGACGATAAACGATAAGGATGATGCTAGAGTGAAGGAAAGTAAAGGAAGATGGAAGGAATGATGGAATCGAGAAAGGGTGTCAGGGTGAGGGAAAGAAGGGAAGTGAAGGAACTGATTTATGATTAAGATGAAAGGAATTATGTAATCGATAAAGGGTGTCAAGGCGAGGGAAAGAAGGGAAGTGAAGGAACAGATATATGATTAATTAATTGAATCTAGGAATAGTCGGGGGAAGAGATGAAGATAATTGGAGTTACGAAAACGAGAAAAGGACGCAGGAAATAAAGAACTGGAACAAAAGGAACAGGGAAGTATATTTGAAAAGGACAAACGCACAGACAGACTGTTACTTATTGACTTCGAGGAGAGAGAGAGAAAGAGAGAGCGAGAAAGGTGGGCATGGAAGAGAAAACATTTGGTGATGGAAAACCTGTGTTGAAAATGTGAAGCTTTTAAGAGAGGGAAAGAAAAGTGTGTATGTTTGTAAACACGCATTGGATCAGCAGGAAACGGAGGAGGAATAAGAATGAAAGGAAGAATGTTTAGAAAAATAGGTATGCAAATGTTTGTTATGAGAAGGGGAGAAAATGTCAGCTAATATAACATATCTACCTACCATCCTCATATCATACCCATGCCAGACTTCACCACTGCGCACTACACCTGTCTCCGCTAAGTCTCACCACTTATCATTGTACCAGGAAGGAATAAGAGTAAATGGTGAGTAAGTAAGAGCTGTCGCGGAGCTTTCATTATCCGGAAAGGAACGAGAATGAGAATGAGTGTACACTACAATACTCGCCGTTTAACTCTACGTGCACATCCCTCCAGACTTCACTTACGTTTCCACTCGTATCACTTCTTTCAATCCACCCGTACAACTCCATTCCACTACACCTCGAAACTGTATCCTACCATTCCAACCCCATGGTATACCACACTGCAGATAAACACCACACACCTCACAACGTTATATTAAACTACACCCACCCACACACTGAACAACATCTCTTTGCTACACAACATGGCACACCACCCTGCCCCACTTCATCCAACCCCACCACTGAAACAAAATCGAAGAAAGTAACTACAACGGATAAAAGGAATCACAACTTACTGACGACTCTGAGGCTGAAGAACTGACTCATCTTGGGCTCTGTGGACACTTGGCACTCGTACTCCCCGGCGTCTCGCTCCTGCACGTAACGAATCACCAAGTTCCAAGTCTCCGTAGGCGCTGAGTAGTGGGACTCGAAGCGCTCATCGCCGACAAAGGTGTAGCGATCCACCGTGAGGATGTCCGCGTCCCTCACCCTCACCCACGACACCTGAGGGGAGAGAAAATGACGTTATATGGGCGTCAGGGGGTCAGCGAGGCGAGAAAGGGGAGAGCAACGCCTGGGGAATTAATGGAAAAGGGGAAGTGAGGGTCAGGCCGATTGTGAAAAATAAGAGAAACATAGGAGGTCAGGCAGGGACAAGGGGTGGTGTTGGTTAGCGCTCGGTTTAGTGAAGAGAAGAATTGGTGGAATATATTTGAAAAAGAAAAAAAATTGAAGGTCGCTGAGGGATGGGAACCGAAGGGAACAGTGCATGTGCCGTGTTTCGGGGAGGGAACACTGAATGGGAAGATAGGGAGGGAGTCTAGAGATGAAGGGAAGCTAGAGAAATGGGAATAAAGAAAACGTCGTAGCTGTTACTGTATACAAATAAGGTGAATGAAGAAGGGCAAACACAAGGATAGTTAATAAGGTGATAGTACTTCTGGATCAAAGAGAAAAGGGAGAATAAAAAATAACTCAATGACAAGTTAGAAGAAGGGAACAAAGAGAGGATAAATGAAGAGGTGTACAAGTTTGTGCTGCGGAATCACGGAGTTGGATAAATGGGAGGACGAAGTAGGGTAAGTTTTCTTTGGGTGGACACAAAGGAAGAGGGAGGAGGCGGAGGGCGGGTCGTAGGAAACACCAAGAGGATGAAGCGGCTTAGTGACTAGTCCCGCTACGAGGAGGAAGTTTTGTAAAAGGAAAGAGGGGAACCAGAGAGACTGAATTATAGGGTCTTAGTGCTGGACAGAGTGGAAAGGAAGAGGGCCCAGAAATCAGGTCAGTGGGACGTCTCGTGATAAAAAAAAATCGTGATAAATGTTGAGTAAGTAAAAGCTGTCGCGGAGCCTTCATTATCCGGAGAGGGACGAAAAATGAGTTACATGAGATTTTCTTGAGTGTGTGTGTGTGTGTGTGTGTGTGTGTGTGTGTGTGTGTGTGTGTGTGTGTGTGTGTGTGTGAACAATGGCCCGATATGTGGGATGTTAAGTCTGTAGAAGCTGTGAAGGGCTGAGAGGAGCACACACCTACACACACACACACACACACACACACACACACACACACACACACACACACACACACACACACACACACACACACACACACACACACACACACACACACACACACACACACACACACACACACACACACACACACACACACACACACACACACACACGCATCTGTTATTCGGTTAATGAAAGCATTGTTCTTCATTATTCGAACATATAAGCATCATGACTTTTGTACTGAATTTAAATAACAGGGACTTGCAACGATATATTGCCTCATCTGTGAAATCCCAGCCATTTTTCAGTCAGAAAGAGAGAGAGAGAGAGAGAGAGAGAGAGAGAGAGAGAGAGAGAGAGAGAGAGAGAGAGAGAGAGAGAGAGAGAGAGAGAGAGAGAGAGAGAGAGAGAGAGAGAGAGAGAGAAATCGTCGTGGAAGAGAACAATCGAGATAGAAATCGTCTTGGAGGAGAACAATTGAGACCTCATAAGTGCAAGAGAAGTGGCAAGAAATGAATTGCTTGATTAAACGTTCATCTTCTCGTGTGTCTGATCCCTTCCGTGATTAGCTGCCAAGGGGATCGGAGGGCTGCTTGAAGGGAGAGTCTATCATTTATTGGGGTCATTAAGGAAGATTAGGTCCTAGTGACATCCTCTCCGCAACAACAAGAGAAGGACTTGACCCCCTCACAGATCACTTACAGGAGGCGACCGCAACTTGACTGTGAAATACGGCTGCTGCTGCGGATGCTGTCCCATATTTGACATCCTCTTTCCTCTACTGCCCGAAGTCAAGGGTTCACATTACGATTTCACTAACACTTCTCATCAGCAGGCAGTTCTTCACCTCGCCTCTCAGTCCGTTCCTGTTCCTCTACACTTTCATACAAGTAGCCAATATCCATATGCTCATACATTTCGGGACTCACACGCCCACATTTGATCAGACTTTCGTGGAGGCTTGGGGCATTTCCAGGGGTGGCTTTTTTTAGCATAGGGATAGTTTGACAAGTCTCCTGCATCATGAACGTAAAACACACTCATGAGAATCCAACTAACCTCCGTTGTGGCCTTGGAAAATGTTTGTTATGAGAGCTTAAAGTGTCTGATAATACAGGCCCCCACACCTCGTTTAGGACGCTGAGAGTTTCGTATGATGGCTCTGAATAACGCAACGCTGCTCTTCATTGGCCTTTGTAAGACTTTTAACCTCTGACATTATAAACGTTCGTCAGTGTTAGCATACTCTTCTCAATTTCAGTCCTGTTAATTGTTTAATGTCTAGGGCTAATGGTGTAATTTGTGACTGTTGTTATGGTGTCAGGTTTTTTGACAAAATTAATCTCTCTCTCTCTCTCTCTCTCTCTCTCTCTCTCTCTCTCTCGTGAATATTTTCGGTGCCATCTCGACTGACAGATACCGAGTACTGCCATTATTGATCACATGCAGGGACGTGTGTCGGGGGGTAGCGAGGGGGCAGCGAGGGGGCATCTCTCCCTGATTAATGAGGAAAACGGATCCTTCAGGGACGTGATGAAGAGGGGCGAGAGAAAAGGGAGCGCGTCTGCCAGCTTCCGTCGCACCCTCCTCTCCTCCTTCTCCTCCTTTTCCTACATTTTCCTCATAAGACGTCTTCTAAGGTAGAGAATGAGCGGCCGTGATGTATAAACGGACGGTTGCGAGGGAGGGCGAGAGAGGATGGGCCAGAGTTAAAAAGGGAAGTGAAATAGGAGGAAAAGGGAGAAAAGAGGAGGAATCGAAAGAGGGAACACAGAGGAGCACAGGCCGAAGAGTGTTGTGGTGGTGTTGTTATTGCCGGAAACGCTGAAGAAAAGAGCAAGAAATTAAGACGAAAAGGAAGAAAACAAGTAGATAAATGAAGAGAAGGAGGAGGAGGATGAGAAGAATGAGGAGGTGGGGGTGAAGAGGAGGAGGAGGAGGAGGAGGAGGAGGAGGAGGAGGAGGAGGAGGAAAAAGAAAAAGAAGAAGAAGTGGAGGAGGAGGAGGAGGAGGAGGAGGAGGAGGAGGAGGAGGAGGAGGAGGAGGAGACTGAGAAGGAGGCGACGTGGCGTATCATGGCGTGGCGAAACTAATTATTGTGGAATATTAACCCTAATAAGATTCTTTGGCCTGCTGGAGACCGCTAAGTGAGTGTGTGTGTGTGTGTGTGTGTGTGTGTGTGTGTGTGTGTGTGTGTGTGCGTGGGTGGATGGGGCACGGCTTCCCTTTTCAGTGGCCGCGGAGGGTGACGGAGGGTGGGAGGATGTGAATTAATGGTCGGCGAGTCCTGAGGGATGGCGGCCTTGAGAGTGATGCGACGCGCCCTAACGGGACATACATCATTGCCTATGTTCGCGCGCGCATGTCCTGTCCTCTCTGCGTACACTTCTTCCACCGTCATCAACGTGGTGTGAATCTCTCTGCGTTTTGCCTCAAATTTCCTCTCTTTCGCCACGATTTATCCGGCGGGACAGCGTTGTTGATAGCGTAATATTATTTTTCATAAGGTCCTCGGTTCCTCCCTCCCTTCCCCTCTACCCCTCTCCGTGCGTGTGTGTGTGTCTGATGAGGGAGATAAATCATGTATTTTTTCTCATTTGGACAAGGGAAAAGGTGAGGAAGGAAGGGGGAGGGAGGTTTAAGGGAAGAGTGGAGATTTTTCATCCATTTCAGACCCCACAAATTAGTTTAATAGCTTTTTTAATTGTCCTTTTTATTTCTTTTTCTCTTCTTGATGGAAATTAGTGGGTAACGCCTCTTGTCCCTGCGTTACGTGATGGTGAAGTTAATCTTTTTTTCTACTTTAGACGCTTAAAAGGCAAATTGGCTTAATTGCGAGAGTTAGTCTAGTGTTTCACGCTGAGCCGCTAGGCAGCACCGCCCGCCTCGCTTAAGAGCCGTAAACCTTCACTTTATTACCGGGAATGAGACCTTAGTGATGTATATTGTCTGTGCTGAGGGCTTAGTCTTGTTTTCCCCTCCACTACTCCTAGTCACGGAAGACAGCTGTCTCCCTTCCTCCCTCTCTTCTTACTCCTACTCTTCCTTCCTTCCTTCATTTCCTTCCTTCCTTAAGCTACTCGTATGCCTCCTCCCTTCATAACCCTCACTTATCTCCAGGCCATAATATTAACCCCTTAATTGCTATTTTATCTTCATCTTCCCACATTCTGACTTCCAGGTTTACTTCTCTCACATTCCACTCCTCATCTGTTTCTATTGTTTCTCCCTCCGCAAGCCACTCAAGATTGATTACACACCTGACACAAAAAGTATTATAATACATTTTTTTTCCGATTGCTAGAATTCTGAATATAGAAGTAACGTCCGCATAATTTAGCTTCAAAAGTATGCGTTTAGGGTTAACAGTTCTCAGTACTGTCAGTTTTACACGTTCTTGATTGATCATTCTTTTTTTTTCCGAAGAAAGGTTGGCGAAAAGATTCTGGAAACTCGATAAATGCTCCATAAATTTGAGGTATCTTTCCAGTGGCCTGTAGAATCTGTTGCACAGTTAATTATAGTGAGTCAGTGCTTGAACGTGAGTGCTATTGGTTAAGGAATTTCTGTAACATTGTGTGTGTGTGTGTGTGTGTGTGTGTGTGTGTGTTGAGAGAGAGAGAGAGAGAGAGAGAGAGAGAGAGAGAGAGAGAGAGAGAGAGAGAGAGAGAGAGAGAGAGAGAGAGAGAGAGAGAGAGAGAGAAACAAAGGGAGTAATTCAGCATCCCAATTGTTGTCTGAATCAGTTCACTAATGGTTCAGGAAAACAACTTTTATGAACCATTTAGTCTGTGTTCGGTATTGCTTCGTAGTCAGTCTCTCTCTCTCTCTCTCTCTCTCTCTTTTATGGGTCAATGTCTAGCTGAATCCATTAATATCCATACTTTTTCAACACACACACACACACACACACACACACACACACACACATACACGAGGTCCGTGCTCTGCAGACCTGACTTCGCCTGAATTTTTCGCCGTGTTTTCTTTCAGACATTCATCGCCGTCACTTCACTCTCAAATCTTGTGTGTATTTTTTTTCTCGTTCCTTTTTCTCCCACTTTCTGGCCTGCATATATTTACCTGCGCTCTCTGCATGCGTGTACCTGGGCGTTTGTGATTCATGCTCACCGTCATCAGTTTTTCAAAAGCCACATTTGCATTTGGTATTATGTATTCTCCTCCATTTCCTCCGCTTTCTCTTCCTCCTCCTCCTCCTCCTCCTCCGCCTCCTCCTCTTCTTCATTTATTTTTATTTTAATACATCCAACTCTTGGCCGTTTCTTCCAGTTTAAATATGTATGTATATATTGTAATTTCGTCAGTTCATTTTTGTATTTCAACATGGCTCAGTTTTATTTTTTTTAGTGTGTTCACATTTCTTCTCTCGTTCGTTTCCCTGTTCCCTGTTGTTTTCTCGTGTTTCAGCGACTCAGTTTCTGTTTTATTTATTTTTACATATTTTAAAACTTCTCTAATATTTCGCATGTTTTCCCTTGCGCTGGGAGTCAACTTAGCAACGCATTATTCCTTGTCGCAAAGTCTCTCTCTCTTGCTGAAGTTTGTGTCTCTCGATTTGTCTTGCTTGGTTGTGCAGGTTTCCTTCATTCCTTTGTGTGTTATTCTCTGCCGTCGTGAGTTTCGTGCTTTACATCTTAGGTTTGTCGCGCCATTGTTGTCTTTCGTCGTGTTTTGCCGAGCACACTCCGCGGCTTTGCTTCATCAGCGGGGCCCGACCCGTCTTGAGGAGAAGGAGGAGGAAGAAGAGGAGGAAGAGGAAAAAGAGGAGAAAGGAAAAGAAAAAAAAACAAGAATAAGAAGAAAAATAAAAAGAATGAATAGGAGGAGAAGGAACAAGATAACAGTGATGACCAAAGGAAAGTATTTAATGAAGGCAAGGAAAAAGAGAGGAGAAGAAATAGACGAGCAGGAGGAGGAGGAGGAGGAGGAGGAGAAAGGGAAAGAAAAAAAAAACAAGAATAAGAAGAAAAAGAAAAAGAATGAATTTGAGGAAAAGGAACAAGATAACAGTGATGACCAAAGGAAAGTATTTAAGGAAGGGAAGGAAAAACGGGAGGAGTAAAAATAGAGGAGGAGGAGGAGAAGGAAGAAGAGGAGGAGAAAGGAAAAGAAAAAAAACAAGAATAAGAAGAAAAAGAAAATGAATGAATAGGAGGAAAAGGAACAAGATAACAGTGATAAGCAAAGGAAGGTATTTAAGAAAAGGAAGGAAAAACGGGAGGAGTAAAAATAGAGAAGCAGGAGGAGGAGGAGGAGGAGGGGGAGGAGGAGGACATTTGTCTTGTGGGGGTGTATGCAGAAAATCTTAAAGGAGGTGAATATTCGAACGACACACCCGCACACCTGCTCCTCCCCCCTCCACGCCTCTCACACCTTCCCCTTTAAAAGTGATCTGGGCAAAACACACGCCTGCTCCTCCTCCTCCTCTTCCCCCTTCTCCTCCTCCGCATGTTCCCCTCTTCACCTCACTCGCGTATCTCACTTCAGAATAGACAGTCATCTAATCAGCCAGTTAGCCGCCTAGTCAGTCAGTCAGTCAGTCAGTCAGTTTAGTTCGTCTGTCCGCAAGTCCGCCAGTCTCCCATCCACCACCAGGAAGTCATTCTAATTAAGGTTCATTTGTACCGACGGTTCCTCAAAACACACCTTCTTCATTAATTATAGCGCGCGTGTGTGTGTGTGAGGGTAGAGACACGCAGAAGAGATGACATACACGCACACATTTTCGTCGACACACACACACACACACACACACACACACACACACACACACACACTCACACTCACAATTTTGCTCATAAACCTTATTTGAGAACACCAACAGCACGCATATTGACACAGCCACGCACATTAACGCTTATTATATATTTAAACTGATAGAAAGGCAGTATGTATATTTTTTTATCACAGCTATGTATATCCATCATGCATGCACGCATTCACACCGCTCTGCTTAGTTACTTTGGTCGTCCATTTTCAAGCATCGTATATCTGACATTAATCTGCTTTTTACTCTCGCCATTGGAATTTATGGCGTTTTTTCAATCTCCTAATCCCTAGATCTCGCTCCCTGTCTCTACTTGATATATAATTCTGTACTGTTTTTCATTTATCTACATAACTGCCAATCTGCTCAGTTATCTATATCCCAATTTATCTATCTTCGTATGCCGATTTGTATCTCTCTCTCTCTCTCTCTCTCTCTCTCTCTCTCTCTCTCCTACACAACTACGTACACACAAAAATACATACATAAAAACATACGTACATACATACATACATGCTAACATCCACACACATCCGTAAAATCGACAGACCACTTCGAAGTAATTTAGATGCAGCCAAAAAAAACAAAAAAACAAAAAAACTTCCGCAACAACACATCCTCGGACAAAGCGAAAGAACCAACTTTGGGAGGAAAAATCCGCGAGGGAAAAAAATATCCCTCTCGCAAAAAAATATCTTCGGAAAAAAAATACACGTCCGGAATAACAAAAGCGACCGACGGTAACGATGATTATCCAGCTGCTGCACAAAAATCAATCGCCCTTGGATCCCCGCCTCGCACTGCAAACAAACACTTTCCTTCCCAAACAACCAACCCCGCCTGTTAGACCCATGCACCCACCCTCCCTCCCTACACACACACACACACACACACACACACACACACACACACACACACACACACACACACTTGCAGACCACGCAACTCACTTCTTTTCCTCTCCTTCCTTCCCTGCTCCGTTATCTCATTCCTCCCCTCCCCTTCCCTTTCCTTCCTCCATCCTCCTCTCCTGTCCTCGCTTCTTTCTTCCTTCCCTCCCTCCGTCCATCCATCCGTATCTCCTTTTATTCCTCCACTACTCGCTTACTGTTTTTTTTCCTCCCTTCCTCCCGGCTGCATCATTTTTCCTTATTTTCCCTTCCTTTCCTTCCGTTCTTCCTACCACCTTCACTCATTCCTACCATTTAGCCCCCCTCTGCCCCCTCCGCCCCCCGTCCTCCTCCCCCTTCCCTCCTATCTCACTCTGTTTCCACTCTCGAAAGACCAAAAAATAAATGTAAACACAGATACACAAATGTAAATACACACACACACACACACACACACACACACACACACACACACACACACACACACACACACACACATAAATATACGTAACATGTGTTTTGCAGTACATCTAGATTTTTTTTTGGAGGGGAGACTGGCGAAGTGAGTAATAAACTAGTGGAATTTAGTGTGTGCATGTTTGCGTTTGTTTGTTTTCTTTGCTTTTTGTTTGTGTGTGTATTTCGCCTCTTTCCAATCATGAAAACCAAGCTTTCCCTTTCCCTTTCTTGAGGTCATAAAACCTTAAAGAGCAAGGCCGACGATGTTAGAGTCAAAAATATAATATTATGTAGTTAAATAAGGAAGTATAGAGAATAACCAGCAGGAACAATTTAAAGTGACATATAAAACTGACAGGCAGGTAAGGCGGGACGAAAAGGAACACAAACAAGAATATTATTGCACTGTTAGATTCAAGTTCACATTCAAAACCTGTTTTCAGACCAACAATACAATAGTGGCATCAAGAACAACTGTGTATAAAATAATGAAAAATAGTTATGTGATATAAAAAAATATATGTCTGCTTTTTATTGCAGTGATATAAAACAGGAAAAGAAAAATATAGAGCTCTGTAATAAAATAAAAAGTAAGTTTGTTTTGTATATGAAAGATAAATTGTCAAGGGAAAAGAATACGTAATAAACATCAAAGTAAAATATCGAGGTGTCATGCAACTCACCGACTTGTCCCCGAGCTGCCTCACGGTGCACGGGAGCTTGGCCTCGTCCCCAAGGTGCGCCGTCATGTTCCTGAGGGTGAGGGGGTCGAAGTAGGGCCCCGTGTACAGGCCGGTGATGCTCGCCTCCGGGTCGTACGCCTCAGCCTCCGTCCCTGCGGGGGAGAGAAAGGGAGGGAATAGTAATTTGCTGCGTTTTTTTAAGAGGCCAAGATTTAGCATATATATGAAGGCGGAGGGATGGTAGTTCGTATTGCGGGTTTGAGTGCTATTTTTTGTTGTTGTTTTGGTAGTGGTTGTAATAGGTGGGGGTGGTCGTAGTAGTAGTAGTAATAGCGGGAATAGTAGTTGTTATTGAAGAGAGAGAGAGAGAGAGAGAGAGAGAGAGAGAGAGAGAGAGAGAGAGAGAGAGAGAGAGAGAGAGAGAGAGAGAGAGCGCACAATAAAGGGCACAGAATTACACAACAACAACAACAAAAACAACTCATTCGTAGTAATGTCAACAACAACAGCGGTGGCGGCGATGATAGCGGTGATGGCAGCGGCGGATGGAGTGTTAAGGAGTAATGAAAAAAGAAATAAAGAAAGGAAAAGAAGAAATAAAAATGAGAATGAAGAAAATTACAACGACGACGAAGAGAAAGAAGGAGGAGGAGAATAAGATGATGAAGAAGAAGAAGAAGAAGAAGAAGAAGAAGAAGAAGAAGAAGAAGAAGAAGAAGAAGAAGAAGAAGAAGAAGAAAAAGAGGAGGAGGAGAGGAAGAAGAAAAAGAAGGAAAAAAAAGAATAAGCGGAGGAAGAAGAGGAAGAAGAAGAAACAAAGTAAGCGAAAAAAAAACAAGAAAAATATTATAGAAAACTAATAGAAAAGTCTGAACATATAAACCATAGTTAAGCATGAACAACAGTTAAAAAAAAAAAGAATAACACAAAACAGCATAAAAAGTAGTAAAAGAGGATGAAAAAAACCCTCCCCCTCCCCTCCCCCCTAAAAAAAAAAAAATAGCAAAAAGAGGCAAAAAATAAGACACCAAACACAAAAGTCACATAATCCCCGCGCGAGGGAGCCACCTGCCGCCACACTCTTCCCGCGCTCCTTCACTCTGACAGCGACGCACACCAGAAGGAGCTGCCTCGCCATAAAGGCCGGCGTGACGTCATCAGAGACTGGGGAGTCTTGACTGGAGATCGAAGGCGAGAGTGTGTCTTTGTCCGCCCAGAATGAGGAGGAGCAGGAACAGCAGGAGGAGGTGCGGGAGGAGGAGGAGGAGGAGGAGGCTGGGGTAGTGGTGCGAGGAATAAGAGCAAAGAAGAATAAAGTGTGAAGAAGACTTAGAAGGACGTGGAAGGATGTGAATGAGAAGGAGACGCTAAAAGGAAGAGAAGATGAGGAAAGATTTGCGAAGGAGGATGTCGAGGAGATGGAGGAGGTTTGAACGTGAGAGAGGATGCGTTGAAAAAAGTGGAGGATAAGAATGGGGAGGAGGAGGAAGAAGAGGCAAAAGAAAAAGAGAAGGAGAAAGACTTTAAAGGTAAAAAAAATGGAACTATAAAAAAAAAAAACCATAGTTTGAAAAGCTTAAAGGGAGCGTGGAAAATGGTTTGAGGAGGAAGACTAAGAGAAAAAAGGAAGGGATGAAAGGCGGGATGAGCAATACAAGTGAAGATAATTTGTCAGATCGAGATCGTTAGTCTGGCTTAGAGAGAGAGAGAGAGAGAGAGAGAGAGAGAGAGAGAGAGAGAGAGAGAGAGAGAGAGAGAGAGAGAGAGAGAGAGAGAGAGAGAGAGAGAGAGAGAGAGAGAGAGAGAGAGAGAGAGAGAGAGAGAGAGAGACTGTGTGTGAGAGGGAGAGTAAAGGAAAATCTATATATAGCTTTTGGATGCTCTCAGGATTATTGAACAGCAAATTTCGTGTATGCACCATTACGCTTTTTTTATTAAGTGTTATAGTCAGTCTTTCCTGCACATTGAAAGCCTCTTATATCAGGTCCTTAGAGAGATCCTGCCTAACCACTGCAACCTCCTCCTCCTCCTCCTCCTCCTTATTTTCCTGCTTCTCCTCTTCCTGCTTTTCTTTTTTACCCTTCCTCTCCTGCCTTCCTTCCTTCCTGAAAGTGCCTCAGCGATGTGGTGTCTCCTGAGGCCACGCGGGAAGGATGGAGGTAAGTGAGGCGAAGAGAGGAAGGAGGTCGGTGAAGCAGGGCGTGGGAGAGGAAGGGCAGGAAGGAAGGAAGGAAGAGAGAGAGAGAGAGAGAGAGAGAGAGAGAGAGAGAGAGAGAGAGAGAGAGAGAGAGAGAGAGAGAGAGAGAGAGAGAGAGAGAGAGAGAGAGAGAGAGAGAGAGAGAGAGAGAGAGAGAGAGAGAGAGAGAGAGAGAGAGAGAGAGAGAGAGAGAGAGAGAGATGCACAAATCCCCTTCCACTTTAGAATAAAAATCTTGTCAATTAGCTCAAGAATCTTCAGGGAAAATGGCCCATCGAGGGAATCACAGGAAAAGCGGTACTGAGAACTTCCTTATTTGTCAGATGCCTCCCAGTCATTTAAGTGAGAGAGAGAGAGAGAGAGAGAGAGAGAGAGAGAGAGAGAGAGAGAGAGAGAGAGAGAGAGAGAGAGAGAGAGAGAGAGAGAGAGAGAGAGAGAGAGAGAGAGAGAGAGAGAGAGAGAGAGAGAGAGAGAGAGAGAGAGAGAGAGAGAGAGATTGTAGCCAGATAGATAGACAAAGCCGGATAGCCAGATACCGGCAGACAGACAGTTTCTCTTTAATATTTACTAGGAATTTTTTATGCAGATTTTTATCGACTAAATCTCCACAGACGAAGACCATTTGTTGGACGTTTTACCTGAAAGTCGGCTGTACCTTCAGTTATCTCTCGAGACTTAATGGGAAAGTAAAAACAAGTGACGATTAGCTTATCAATAAACACCAAGTTGACCGGCAGTTTTATTCACTGACAGACGTGTTTTTGTTCATAGACGCAGCAAAAAAATTCATGTGATGAGGAAATTTAGTTGGTTCCGAATAGCCAAGTTTCACGGAGTTCACAGCAAAAGCCGCGTTAATGAAGGGTATTGAACTTGTTTACATTGACACTGATTGGTTTAGTAAGGATGATGTCAGTTTAATAGATCTTTAATGTAGTTATAAACCACATACAGTACTACCTATACATTTTCAGATTTGCTTTAACGTGACAGATTATTAAGTTTACGTCTTTTGCCAGCTACTATATAATAAATGGTAATATATATGTTTGAGTGAGTTAAATAGTCAATACTGTTTCCTTCCATCCGAGGATAGAACTGCCACTATAGTAATCATTTATCATTCTAGCAGGAACACTTTACCTCTCTGCAATAAGCAACAATGCCGTGACCCGTAACTGTCTACTATTTGGGTAGGCGGTGGCTGAGTGGTTAGCGTGCGGGCTCAGCATTCGCCGCGTGCAGGACGGTTCAAATCCCCACGCTACCACCTGGGATTTTTCAGTTACCGCCGAGTGGCCTAAGACTACCCACATGCTGTCCTGAAGACCACCCAGCAACCCGGACTCTAAAAAAAACCGTCCAAGTGAATCAAACATGAGCTCCGCGGGGCAACGTGAGCCAAGAAAAAATGGGATCACATTAAAAATTGACTGTGCCATGACGGGCTTGGGCCGATCACCAGGCCCCTGAAGAAAGCCTGCCGGTGCTATAGGCGAACACGTGAAAAAAATATCACGCTAAAGAATCTTGTCTCGAGGAATCGTCCTACGGGTTGCTGAGTATTGCTATTCTTGGAGCTGACCCACGGACACATCACAGGAGGCACGCACACACACACACACACACACACGGATCACCAGTTAGTTAGATTTGAATAATATCACCCGACAACTTACTTAACACATAAACAAAACACGACAGACAATATATAGAAATAAAACGTAAGTCATGTTTCTCCACGTGCAGGAAAAATGTTAAGCAGAATTATTTTGTAGATGTCTTGACTATACAGGGTATCTGACATCCCCATCATGTATGTATGTATCCCTGTTCCCTGTTATTTCCAAGGACAAGGATGACATAAGAATTGTTGGTTGGTTGACGGGCATATAAACAAAACATTTGAAGGGCATTGCTGATGGGGATGGGGGGGGGGGGAGAAGAGAAGGGAAATAGAATATGGGAAAGAATAAAGAATCCCGGAGAGAGAGAGAGAGAGAGAGAGAGAGAGAGAGAGAGAGAGAGAGAGAGAGAGAGAGAGAGAGAGAGAGAGAGAGAGAGAGAGAGAGAGAGAGAGAGAGAGAGAGAGAGAGAGAGAGAGAGAGAGAGAGAGAGAGAGAGAGAGACTGCACCTAATTTTTTCATTGTTCTTCTTTGTTTTATGTGTTTAGTATATTTTTCTTATTGTATGACGAGTTTATGTGGCAGGAGTGGTGATGATGGTGATGCAGTGGTTTTGCGACTTGGTGTGTTACATGATAAAATCTATATGCAACGTTTTGTCAGTTATGCTGTGAGTTGTATTTCTTTTATGATGATTGTAGTGTTGCGTGGTTAGGTTAGATGCGGTGTTGGGAGGGTAGGTGTGATCTGAGGTGTGGTAAAGTGTGGTTTAGTGTTGCAGTGAGTTTGAGACAACTGAAAATTTTCGGACATGTAATGAGGAGAGAGGGGCTGGTGAATCTGATAAAGACAGGAATGGTGGAGGGAACCAGAGGGAAAGGAAGACCGAGAGTGAAATACATGAACGGATTGGCAAAGCTGGAACGGGGGAATATGATGGGTGGACAGTTCATCAGAGCCACGAGGGACAGAAGATGGAAGTCCATGATTGCCCACGTCCTGGAGGATATGGCACAGCGGTAAGGTGTGGTAAGGTTATGTGTGTGCTTAGTGTTGTGAGGTTATGTGTGGTGTGGTGTTGCGTGGTTAGGTGTAGTGTTGTGTTGCGGTCAAGTGTGGTGTGGTGTTGCGGTGTTAGGTGTGATGTGGTGTTCCATGTTTAGATGTGGTGGGGTGGTGCAGTATTAGGTGTGTGTGGTGTTGCGTGGTTAAGTGTGGTGTGGTATTGCAGTGTTGGGTATGTGTGATGCTGAGTGGTTAGGTGGAGTGTGGTGTTGATTGGTGTGGTTCGCACGTGTTATTAAGTCTGTGTGTCCTTTGCACTTTAAAGTCGCTTGGTGTATATTTTAGTGTCGCTCTGCTGCTGCTACCCAATCATATCCTGAGCCAGCCAGACAGTCCGCTACTTCTTTCTTTAGCGTAGCACAAATTTTCACCCTCTGCTTCTAACTCCCTTCCCCCTTGTCAACAAACATTATCATTAAGCTGCTCTTTTAGCGTAAGGTGAAGAAAGTATTAAGATTATATCTGGTGCATTGTGTGTACGTTTGGGTGGTACTGTATGTATGAATGTATGAGTATATATATTTGATGTTTAATTGTTTTTGTCATACAGTGGGAGCGTACCCATAATTAAGGTGTGTGTGTGTATTGACTGGTTATATATTTGTTTATTATAACGAACGCGTATTTACGTGTTTGTTTGTGTTTTGGGGCGTGTTGATGTTTGTTTGTGTTTTGTCGGCGTGCAATAAATTTTATAACAACAGGGTGCATTTGTGTTTGTGTGCATATCAACGGGTTTACTTTATTGTTATTATCATAAGCTCGTAACAATTTCATATGGACAATAGAGGGCGTTTATCTTTATGCTATTCATTTGTGTGTGTGTGGGGGGGGTGGGGGGGGGGGGGTGCGCGCACGTGCGTGTGTGCGTGCGTGTATTTTTGAGCGCGCACAACCCCGCGGATGCTAATATGAACACCAGTCTTTTTCCATTGACACTGTTTTTAGGAAAGACATATCATTGTCAGACAAGTAGCCGTTCTTCTTTTCCGGCGGTGTGACCAAGACGAGAGTGTCCTCACCGCGCCACTACCCACACGCACCACGGAATGGGACTCGGGATCCACTTGATTGGGCGCGGAAAGTGGCCATGGCCATGGCCTTGTTATTAGTACTGTTTTGTGCTGTTTGTCATGCATGTAACCTGGCGCGGCTCCTGGGGGCCCATATGTGCTATCACTACCCGTTCACGCTTACTGTGTTGTGGATATTTTCCAACTGAATTCTGTATGTTGTTTGTCAGTTGTGACGTAAACTCTGTGTGACGGTATTATGTGTTTGATATTATAATAAGATAAATGTAACCCATCTGTCAACAGATATGTTTCACGAATACAAAAAAAGTAATGACTAGTGCATGATGGCGCCTGCAGCCTCGTTATTTGTTATTTATGACTGCAATATTCATTCTACTAAAAATCCTCTGCACACACACACACACACACACACACACACACACACACACACACACACACACACACACACACACACACACACACACACACACACACACACACACACACACACACACACACATATATATATATATATATATATATATATATATATATATATATATATATATAAATATATATATATATATATATATATATATATTAGTTTTTTCTTTATTTTCTTATTAACTCCTTTGTGTGCAAAAACCCCGCGGGCAGTATCAGACAGACGTGCCGGCCCTACATTCGGTTTCCGAAGGCTCGTGTTGAGAGTATTGCCGTGCATCACGCCGAGGCTTTCCTTCAGACCGCAGCCTCGTCCACTATCAGGCTGACGACGAAAATGGTCCATCTGGTGTCGGCGCGCCAGCTGGGGCGTGGCTGGGAAGGCCAGGGTCGGGAGTCTAGGGAACGTAGTCGGGGCGGGGAAGGGGACTGACGCTGGAGAGAGAGGAGCCAGGCCGTGGAGGGCGGTAGGGTGAGGGATCGTGAGGGGAGGCAGAGGCGACCGTTGTGGGCTGCTGACGGAGAGCAAATGTCAGTCGGGCAGTTGCCGGGACGCGT
>NC_066536.1:10280405-10282905 GCF_024679095.1 Eriocheir sinensis
TTATTATTATTATTATTATTATTATTATTATTATTATTATTATTATTATTATTATTATTATTATTATTATTATTATTATTATTATTATTATTATTATTATTATTATTATTATTATTGATACTATTATTACGGTTATTATAATAATAATAATAATTATTATTATTATTATTATTATTATTATTATTATTATTATTATTATTATTATTATTATTATTATTATTATTATTATTATTATTATTATTATTATTATTATTATTATTATTATTATTATTATTATTATTATTATTATTATTATTATTATTATTATTATTATTATTATTATTATTACTACTACTACTACTACTACTACTACTACTGTCATAATATCATTAGTATTGTAGAGGTTCATGTTCGTTTCTTTGTCTGTTTGTTTGTTCGTGTCTGCTTGTTGCCTTGTGTTAGCGTGCGTGGGTGCGTGCGTGCAGGTATACCCGTGCCTGTAAGGTTAATCAAGATTCTCCCTTCCCCACGACTGCACCAAGCATTCCCACCACTAATTAATGTCCTCTGATTTTTACAGTAATCCCATTATATTACAATGCGTTCATTTATTCACGTTTTCCATATAATTACTAAATGCGAAAATTAATTAAATTTATGATGATGCAATTACCTCAAAGCGGCGTCATATCTCTCGTGCGAGTGGTAATTACTCATTCGTGCGTGACTGCCACTTGAGTGCGGAGTGAGTACGCTGTAATCTGGACCCTGCGACCAGCCTTTCCTCTTTTCACTTTTCGTTGAGGCCATAAAGAGAAGGTATTGGCCATTCGCACTGTTCAGATTGTTATATAGGTAGAAAAAAAAGTTATTCACCTCAATGGAAAAAAAATATTCTCCTACAAACACTGCTCCTGAAAACAAAAGACATGATATTTGTGAAAGTCAGGAGAGTGAATGAGTAACGTGTTCACTTACATCGATTGTTGAATGGTTAAAGGGAAGAGAAGCTGTATATATGTGAGTGGAAAGAATGTGTGACCCTTGTCCTCTATACATCTCTCGCCGAGGGCATAAAGGGATGGTGATGGTTGTAAGCAGTCCTGGGAAAGTCATATGGAAACGTTGTTGTGAATGAATATGCTTGGAACTGAACTTGAGCGGCAGAGTGGAAAGAAAAATAATATTGTTCTCTGTTGTTCTTCGATGGTTTCTCACAATCTTTTTCGAGTGGTTTAAGAAATTGGTGTCGAAATGGTAAAGTGATGCGTGAAATTATGCGAAAAAAATGTCCTTCATACTTTTCAAACTCTAGTTCACAGCGATGGTATAGAATATTTGTGTAGTAAACAAAAAAAATTCACAGTGGTGTTCTACTTTTGGTTATTTTTATTATATTTGTTTAGTGAATGTTTGTTGCTCCAGTCTGTTTCTTTTCTTTCATCTCTATTCTTCTTTTGCATATGACAAATGAGAACTGTTAAAGTCGAAGTTTCTTATGCCAATCTAGTTCGGTTAAAATGGATTATTAATGAATTAAATTGGAATATTCAGATTAAAATAGGTGTACTTTGTCTTTGCTAGGTTTGGTTGGATCAGAAGGGAATGTAAGTGGAACAAATTGAAATGGTGAAGTTGAATTAGGCATTTTCCAACATTACATCAGTTAAGTTGAATGGCAAAAAAAAAAAAAACGAACTACAAAACAGAGAGGCTGGGAATAGAGACATGGCTGCAGAATAGATTTAGTTTACACAGCCTTTCAAGGTAGTGAGGGTTGAAAGGGCTGTTGTTTAAAGTCAATTTTTACCTTCACTAGTTGCTATGGGAGGGAGCAGGAGTGTGAGGCGCTAAAAGTTGAAACAGTGAAGTGAGTTTTGGGTCAGTGCTTCTCGGCCGCGGTTAGGTTGAATTGTTTGATCTTTTGATGGCCTCGCTTCCTCCCTTCCCTCTCTCCCTTCGCCACCCTATCTTAACCCCAGGCGATGGACACAACCCTTGCCTATCACCACACCTCGCCTCCCCCCATTTTGCCTCACCCGACTCAGCTGACACCGTTTACCTCATACCGCGCCACTCATGACTCAACCCCACCCAACATAACCTAATCATTTGGCCGCTCTCTTCAGTTGCTTTTGTAGGAGCAGTGTTGAACGGGTTTTTGTTTTCTTTTTTTCCTTTTGTTCTTGAGCGGTTTCCTCGACTGTAAGAAAAAAAAAAAAAAAACTTCAGTCCACCCTATCAACACAACGCAACTTCAATCCCAATCCAGCACCCCTTACCGTCTCATCTAAATTAATATTATCCCTTCACAATCCTACTTTATCCCATCCCACTCCAGCAGCCCCACTCCACACTGCAACATCCCTCCATCTTACACATACCAGCATCCTACACTACCTAACCGCACCTCAGAAAAAAAACAGAAAAATCTCAGAAAATCTCACCAAATTGCGTTCCCTGGATTAACCAATTTCCCCATCACCCCGCTGCATCCGTATTCCACCTCTTCACTCCCCAT
>NC_066536.1:10285405-10305405 GCF_024679095.1 Eriocheir sinensis
AGAGAATATATATTGCTGAGAAACCTATCAGTGTATACGTGTGTAGGTTGTGTGTGTGTAGGCAATCATCATCATCTTCCTCCTCAGCAAGTGTTCGCATCAGGTAATTACTGGAAGACAAGGCAGTCAAATTGGATTATTGTCGGCACGCCGAACTCACTTGATGATAAGGACTTAGGATGAAGATTATCCAAGACGGCAACATTAAACGTTGTTAGTCGAGGGCTTATCAAGTCATACTGCAGTAATGCTTTGAGCGATGTCAGCGCTAGACGCTTCCTCGAACCCCTCTTACGTGCTGTGTACATACAAGTTAACGAGAGAGTTGGTAGTGAATATTATTTTCAAACGTTTCTAAATGTATCCAAGTTGTCAGTAATGAGTATAATACGCTATAAGCCTTAATAAAGGAGAAGCCATCATCCTGAATACCGCCTCTAAAGGAGGTTATCAGACAGTCAGTGAAGAGAGCAACATTGCCCTAAGACGCCACTCGAGCCGAAGCTATCATCCCGAAATTTATATATACATCTTCCACAGAAGCAATCTGAAGAACGTGACTCCGTAGATGTCGCTGTATCTCTTCCTAGAATCCTCGTCAAGTCCAGGAAAACGTATTGGTCATCAACCTCCGCCCCGTGTCCACGAAACGATCAACGGCCGTAACTTCGCTGTCGGATTTCAGCTGGAATGTGAAAAATAGAAACAAAAATGAAAAAAATAGGATCCTGGAATTATAGGACGTTCACCGTCATCAGTTCAATACGTGGGGCCCAGCGGCACGGAAAACCAAGGGGGTGGGGGTGGGATGGCTCATGGGGAAAGGGGAAAAAAGGGAAAACATGTACATGTTATTCTTTCATCACGGCTCGCGGGATAATTATAAATTCCCCGCCTCTGTGCCGCTGAATAATAACAAAGTTGTCGCGTCTGTCTCTGTCACGCGAGGAAGAGAGGCAGGCCTGAAAAAAAAAATAATGCTGATTTAATTTTCATAGACAGCAAAAGTCAACGATTATTTTTTCGCGCTTAATGGCAGCGGGAATGGAGTTTTTACAGGTAATTACAGATGTTCCCTTTGCCTGTGTTGGCTCTTTGAACTGAAATTGCTTCATGCTTTGATAACTGGGTATTTCGTATTTGATGTGAGCAGGAACTTGTTGAAGGCAAAATGCGTCGCTTTGGCAGGTGTGTTAATGGATAGATACAGCAGGTGAATAGATTATTGGGTAGGGGCCGATAGACAGATTAACTGACAGATTATTAAACAAATTGACAGATTTTGCACAAACATACTGATAATTAGATAGATACATGAATAAGGGGAAATATATGAAGGTAAGGTGTGTTTGAAAGCACACGTTATTTGCTGCGCCTGGCCACGGTGCTCATCTCAGTACCATTGGCCCTGGAGCTTGTAGTGGGTGAGAACTCCGTAACCCGAACACAGGGGCAGTGCAACATCCGGGTTATCATAGTTTACATTCCCCAGGCTTCCCAGGGTACCCATTTATCGACCATCGCGGAAGGAAGAATGAACAGCTGGATGGACTGTGCGCCGACTGCTCAGGCCGGGACTCGAAGTTAGGCCTGCAGATCCGTAGTTAGGCATGCTAATCACAGCACTACGGAAATATGTACAGAAATAGGAAGTGTGGTGCATTCGTATATATTTGTTTTCTAGTAATGTTCACGTCAAGGTAATAGACTAAAAAAAGAGCGGCAGACGGATGCAAATATACATGTTTATATGAAATAGCGAAACCATTTTAACTCCGACTGAAAAAAAAAAAAAGATTATCGAGGAACACTAACGAGAGTGAGAGAAAGGGAGGGGAGGGGCGGGGTGAGGGTGCCTTTGGTGGGTGGTGGGGGGTTGGGGGAAGGGGGGGGGAAGGTGCCCAGAGAGAAATGATAAAACAGACTATCAGTTGCAACATGTAGTCAGCATATTCACGTTCTCTTTATCAACTTCGTTTATAACATTAATTTATCATCCCAATATTGCGCATGACACCCATATATTTTTGTTGTGTGTGTGTGTGTGTGTGTGTGTGTGTGTGTGTGTGTGTGTGTGTTGAAAGTTTTTGATACTAAATGAAAGTTTAACCGTAGACTATATCATATATACGCTTGAACTATTTCCTAAAAGTTAGAGAGAGAGAGAGAGAGAGAGAGAGAGAGAGAGAGAGAGAGAGAGAGAGAGAGAGAATTTGAGGTCATCAGATAAAGGTAGAAGTTTAAAAGTTCCAAACCCTCCACCGTCGCCTTTCACGTCTCTCAAATGGTATTTAAAAGATGACATATTTCTCCTCGCCGTCCTTGAACCCCTGTGTGTGTCTAGCGCCGCCAGTGCTAGCCGGAACACTGCGCAACCCCCCCTCCTCCCAGCCTCCCCCTCACTGTTCATTCCCCCCCTCCCTTGTGTCTTTTGGGAAATAATCACACCCATATTTTACTCAGTCTGTCAGTCAGTCACTCATGCACTCATTCACTTCAGCCAGTCAGTCAGTCAGTCACTAACTCACGCTCTCATTCACTTCAGTTAGTCAGTCAGTCACTAACTCACTCACTCATCCACTAGTCAGTCGGTCAGTCACTTACTCACGCACTCATTCACTTCAGTTAGTCAGTCAGTCAGTCACTTACTTACGCACTCATTCACTAAAGCCACTCAGTCGGTCGGTCAGTCACTTACTCACGCACTCATTCACTTAAGGCAGCCAGTCGGTCAGTCACTTACTCACGCACTCATTCACTTAAGGCAGCCAGTCGGTCAGTCACTTACTCGCCCGTTCGCTTCCTCGACGCTCCCCGCCAAACTTTTCCCGTTCGTCACAAACCTCTTCGTTAAGGGCTGCTGAGGAGGTGAATTTATCTCCCTCGCCTGCGCAGCGCTTATTCTTATTGTGGATGGGGTTCTTTGTTATCCCCTGAAACCGTCTGGAGGGCAAAGAGGCGCCTGCTGCCGTGCCGTTACTGAAGGATATCGGAGTCTGCAGTTTTGTTTTGGAGGCGTCTTTCGTAAACGAGAACAAACGAGGCAAACGAATCATAAAAAAAAAGTAGTAGAAATATGAACAAAGAAAATACATCTCCGATTCCCTACTATTCAACGTTTCCTAATACCGTCAAGTAAAGAAATTAATATATTTCCGATCTTAAAACGTTCTCTGGCGAAATGCATATAAAAAGTCGTGAGGGGCTTAGAAGAACGAGACACCACAGTAATACGTAGGATATCAAGTATCTGTATCAGTTTAGCAAATAACATCCAATTAAATGTTTGTAAGAGACTAAAGCTGAACCCGGAACAGCAATTAAGTGCGAAAGGAGGATAAGCAGAGATCGCGAGTGAGTGAGAAATGGAGCAGCTTTAGCGATATTCTGGCGAAGAACTCCAAGCGCGTGTGGCCTTAATTGGCGATCATCCTGCGAAGTGCCGACAAAGGTGACGCCGGGGAGAGTAAAAAACGGTATAGTAAACAGATGAGGGCTATATTTTTAGTCCCATTGACTTATAGTAACACTTTATACGTACTTATGTGTTGTTATCTCTTCCCGCTTTAGTACTGCGCTCTTGTATTTAGTATTAAGTGATCTGTGTGTATATATATATTTCTATTTTGATTTTTCAGCCCCAGGCAAAAGGTCAAGTGTAAGGGTTTATGTAAATGTTTCCATTTATACATTCCGAAAACGTTATTCTCTGGGGAAGGGGTGCAATTGGCTGTATGTTTTTGTTTTAAAGGAAAAATAAATATGTTCTATCAGACCGTATACGTGGAATGAGAGAGAGAGAGAGAGAGAGAGAGAGAGAGAGAGAGAGAGAGAGAGAGAGAGAGAGAGAGAGAGAGAGAGAGAGAGAGAGAGAGAGAGAGAGAGAGAGAGAGAGAGAGAGAGAGACTTCTATAATCTCTCTTTAATGTTTAGTATGTTCTTTTGATTATATTAGAGGAAAACGAAGGAAACCATAATACCGCACGTTTGTTTAATCTCAATTGTTCTTTGTCCTCTCCTTCCCTCTGTTTCTTTTCTTTTGTCCGCGCTGCCTCGTAACCATTAGCCTCGCGGTAGCCTCCTCCACAATGGCTCGAGATCAACAAATGGGTACATCCTCCTCGTCTCATCTTCCCTCGCTCTTTCTTACCGTCTCCCGCTTTTTTTATATTTCTTTCTCTTACTCTCAATATTTGACTTTTATTCTTTCGGTATTCACAATGTTCTTTTTTCTTTTAGCTGATTTTTATGGAGTTCATTTTATTTTTCCTTTCTATTTCCTACCGTCTCCTGTTTTTTTTATTATATTTTTTTCTCTTAATATTATCGCTTAACTTTTATTCGTTTGTTATTTACAATGCTCTCCTTGTTTTGTTTTGTTTTGTTCTTCAGTCTTTCTTTTTTGATTCCATATTCTTTCCTCTCATCTCATTATATCTCTCCTTTCATTCATTCATTCTTTCTTCTCTCTCTCTCTCTCTCTCTCTCTCTCTCTCTCTCTCTCTCTCTCTCTCTCTCTCTCTCTCTCTCTCTCTCTCTCTCTCTTTCTGTTTGCCTGTATATCTGTCTGTCTTGATAAGGAATGGCAGGTTTTTGTGTGTATTATTGCGATGATGTTGTTGTATTACCGGAAAAGTGTACATGTTCGAATTAGTGACGTTGGAATAATGGTGATGTTTCTGGTGATGATAACGTCAGTAGTAGTAGTAGTAGTGGTAGTAGTGGTAGTAGTAGTAGTAGTAAGGGTTGTAGCAGTGGTTGTGGTGGTGCTTTTGGTGTTGCAGGCAGTATGTGTCGGCGTTTCTCCTCCTCAGTGGTAGCATTTTTTTTTCCCTCCTTTCTCATTTTTTCCTTGGCGCTGGCACTCCCAAATCTTCAAAGGCACCCAAACCTTTCCCTCGGCGCCTCGGGGACTCAAAAGTGTGGGTTATGTACACGATGCAAAATTCATATCGACCTGACAGTACTTGCGTAACAGTTTCCAGTCCGAAGGAGGGAGAAAAGGAAACGGCTTGTCAGAATGAAGAAAAGAAGAAGAAGAAGAAGAAGAAGAAGAAGAAGAAGAAGAAGAAGACGAAGAGGAGTAGCAGCAGTAGGAGAAGTAGGAGAAGTAGGGAAGTAGGGAGTAGTAGTAGTAGTAGTAGTATCTAAAAGAAGAAGAAGAAAAAAATATGTACAACAACAAGAACAACAACAACAACAACAACAACAACAACAACAACAACAACTACAACAAGAAACAAAAGGCGGACGAGAGAGAGAGAGAGAGAGAGTGTTTGCGGAAGAAATACTAGAAGAATCATAACCGTAATCAACAAGGGAGACGAGTTACGAGAAGGAAAACATAAAAAAAAAGTCACGTTATATTACGCTCCCAAGGCGAAAGAGGAGAGAGTGATGACGGGAAAAAAGGGGGAGGAAATAGAAGACAAAAGAGAATAAACTTAAAAATGTAAACTGTATACTGATCGCAATCCTGGGAAGAATGATGAAAGAGGAGAGGGAGAATTCTGAATACATCTGCAGCGTTAAAAATGACCTGAATTTTGAAGAGAGAGAGAGAGAGAGAGAGAGAGAGAGAGAGAGAGAGAGAGAGAGAGAGAGAGAGAGAGAGAGAGAGAGAGAGAGAGAGAGAGAGAGAGAGAGAGAGAATTGAACGTCCGTGCACACAAATCATCCAGTATTTCTCTTTGTAATATTACCTTTCCAGTGATTACAGGTGAGCGCTGGTGGGCGTGGCGGTGACTTGTTTTGTCGCTTTATTGGTTTTCATCGAAGAGAGAAGTATAATCTCGTGTATGGTAGTAATTTTAACTTATTTGTCATCTTTTTAATATTTTCACTCATTATGATTCTATCTTTTTTTATTGATTGTTCTATTTTATTTGTCGGTTATATGAATTCGTTGTGTTTAATCCGCTTTGTTCCATGAATATTTAAATTTTCACTTTTTACTCTGACCAAAAAAATAATGTTCCTGTATATCAGATTTTGCCTCAACATCCGTTTTACAGTTCTTCCGCTTAGTTATTTTTGTCTCTTATAATGATTCTCTTTTTTGACCTCTTTCTGATACATATTATTTTAAGCCAGTAAGAAAGTGGACATAGACGCAGCACAAAAAACAAACGTTCACGAAAAAAAAGAGTTGTGTATTGACGTGTGTGTGTGTGTGTGTGTGTGTGTGTGTGTGTGTGTGTGTGTGTGTGTGTTTCGGCCTCTCCGTTCCTGGTCTTGCCCTCGTTAGGAACTTTGGTGTCACTTTAAAGGTAAAAAAAAAAAAAAAAGTTGCCATTGTTGACTTTACACGCGTCCTGTTGTTCCCAAGTTGTGTGTGTGTGTGTGTGTGTGTGTGTGTGTGTGTGTGTGTGTGTGTGTGTGTGTGTGTGTGTGCAGTAGGCATTGATGTGGTAGTGATAACTGCTATATGCGTTTTTTCCGCTTTTTCCAATTGATGAGATAGCTCCGGAAGGCTAATGGTAAACGTTAAAAATAATAATTAAATAGTCATGTTAGTGGTGGCCGTGATGTTATTAGTGTGTGTGTTGTGGTGTCGATCGTTCTGTTTGTGGAGGAGGGGGGGTTGGGAAGTCGATGTGTAGATTATAATGACCGTGAATCTATTGGCGGCGGCGGTGGTGAGAGAGCAGGTGTAGGTGATTATGTTGCTGGTGTGAGTCTAATGGCGGTGGTGTGAGTGGTTGGTGATGTTGGTCTGAGGATGGTGAGGATCATGGGGGTGAGGGTGATGATGCTCGTCAGGGATTGGTGATGTTGATGATAGGGTGATGAGGATAATAATTAGGATGATGGTGGTGATGCTGGTCAGGGTGGTGGTGATGGTGACGCTGCCTTAGTTTGGGGGTGTTGAGGGTTTGTGAAATGGATGGACATAAGCCGCTTTTTGCCTGATATGAGTTTTAACACAATTAGAATTAATACGTTATGAAATTTTTGAGTCGTAATGAGTCGCCGCGTAATTGAATAAAAATTCATTGCAATTCCCTCCTCTCATTACCAGGTAAGTGCTGAGAGGATTTGTTTAATTGATAAACTGATGGATAAATAGGTCTCTGTATATGACTGTCTAAATAGGAAGGGCGCCTGATATGTATAAATAACAAATTAGTCAATAACAATCAATAACAATAAGAACAATCAACAACAAATAAATAGGTGCATGATTATTAAAGTGTGTATAAGTAGGAACAAAAAATATTCTTGGTGGGCGAATGACAAGAAAGATTGACATATTGAGAGAGAGAGAGAGAGAGAGAGAGAGAGAGAGAGAGAGAGAGAGAGAGAGAGAGAGAGAGAGAGAGAGAGAGAGAGAGAGAGAGAGAGAGAGAGAGAGAGAGAGAGAGAAAAATGTGTGTCGCAAGCAAGACTAACCGAATTCAGAGCAACAGCAGCTGCAGCGTTAGCAGAGGCAATAGGCGCATTACCAGGAGCAGAGGCAGGGAGGAAAGAAGGTTGTTTACAAGTCACGGGAGTTGTTTACACGCGTCCGAGGTCCATGAGGGCGCCATGCGAAGTTACGCGGGCGGATAATGATATCTAAACACGCCTCAAGGTACATTTCACAAGGCAGGGTAAACAAGTGGATTTAGGCTCGTTCGCTCAAGTATTCATGGCGACAAACAACCCGACAAAGGCAGCGAGTGACGTGTTTGCTTGCTCGCTTCCACCCAACTCACGGCGACGACCAGTTGGTGGGTGGGTGAGGCGGAGGCTGGGGTGTGAGGGGTGCCTGGTGGGAGGGTGGAAGGTGTTGGTTACTGAGTGGGTGGTGGAGAGGGGGGAATCGGAGGGATGGGTGTGTGGGTGGGTGGTGAATTGGGAGGTAAGGAGAGTAATGGGTGTGTGAGTGAGTGGTGGATAGGCAAGGAAATAGAGGGATGAATTTGTGAGCGGGTGGTGGATAGGGAGGGAAGTAGAGGGATAGTTGTGTGGTTTGATAAGTTGGGATGCGAGATGTTGGCAGACTGGTTGGGTACGAGGATGGAAGGCGATTCTGACTGAGGATGTTAGACAAGGTGGGATGTTGGAACTGGGTATGTGTAGGAGTTCGAACTGGAGACATAGTTGGCTGGGTGGACTTTTACGGCTGTTTAGAGATGTTGAATTGGTGAGTGGATGGGCTGGGTTGTGTGGATATTAAGTTAGTATTTGGTGCGTGGTGTTGAGGTAGGTTAAGAAATGCTGGGTCCCTGGTTAACTGTGTTGGATGTGTTGGTTGCCCCACTTCTGCAAGCCTTCCCCTTGTACCCAGCTCTTCCCCAACTCCAGCATCCTGCAATGACCTCAAATCCTCGCCCTCTCGTCCCCAAACAGTCTCCTTCCCTCGGTAACACTTTTCCATGTCTCCCAAATCCTCTCCTCCAGATACTCACCCTGCACGTGTCGTCCAGAAGCACACTATTAAGACCGGTTGGATACAGGTTACTAACGACTGATATGGAGGACCCACGCTCGAAATTTCCGTGAAGGGTTTTCACTGGGGACTCGACACTTGTCTTAAATAAAGGAGTTGTCGTCCATCGCCTTCAGTGTTCGAATTGGAAACTATTATACGAGGCTTCCTTTTATGCTTAGAATCGTGTGCAGTAGAGGAAGATTTGTATTTTGTTTTATGGATGTCCACCAGCGTTGTGTGTGTGTGTGTGTGTGTGTGTGTGTGTGTGTGTGTGTGTGTGTGTGTGTGTGTGTGTGTGTGTGTCTTGTATGCGTGCCCTTCTGTATAGAAAAATCCAGATAAATGTGTTGCAAAACAAACTCCTCATGCAACTTTGATATTCAGCAACATTTTCTAGGGCACAGTTCTAAACTTCATAGATATAACACACACACACACACACACACACACACACACACACACACACACACACACACACACACACACACACACACACACACACACACACACACACACACACACACTCTCTCTCTCTCTCTCTCTCTCTCTCTCTCTCTCTCTCTCTCTCTCTCTCTCTCTCTCTCTCTCTCTCTCTCTCTCTCTCTCTCTCTCTCTCTCTCTCTCTCGTTTCTCACTCCGCCATTAATTCTCTGCCTTGTGTTGCCGGGCCCTCGGAAGCGTTGAGTTGCACAAGTGTTGCATAATTTTATTTTCGTCCTTTTGGTTATTTCCGGCACAAGTTCCAACGAGAGAGAGAGAGAGAAGGGGGGTATATTGTATTCTGCCGACCTTTTTCCTGCTTCCCTTTTGCTCTTACTTCCTGCTTGCGTCTACCATCACCACCATCCCCACCATTTTCCCAACGCCACAACCACCGCCACCACCGCCACCGCCAGGGCTCAGCCGGGTGACGTTTGTTCATATCCGTCGTAACATTTTGGTGACTGAAGTGAACGCTGCTCGTCAGGATGAAAGTCGAATAAAGGTTAAAGAGAAAAAGAGTGGGCCGCGGTATTCACATTTTGGGTGTATCGTAAAAATATATAGAGGAAAAAGATGGACTTCTAGCGGACCATCGTACGTAGAGATATTCATACTAACGCGCACACACACACACACACACACACACACACACACACACACACGCAACATAAATTCGTCCTTACATATATACATTCATACATACATAAAAATATACAGAAAGGTAGAAAACATGCACTTATTTATTCGTAGATGGTTTTCATGCACTTCAATACTACTACAAGCAAATATAAAGAGATTGATACATAGTTGACCTCTCTTTTGGCCATTCCTCTGAGCATTTTTGTGGGAGCAGCGAATATCGGGCTTTTTTTTTTTACTATTGTTTCCTTTTTTTTCTCTATAGCTGCTTCATCTGCTGTAAAAAAAAAATAGTTGCAAACAGACAAACATACGTACAGCCCTGCAGAGAACCACTCCACTCATCTTAGCAACTTTGTGAATCCCTCTTATAACTCCTTACCTCCCTTCCTCCATCGCTCTCTCCCTCCTCTCACGCGGTCCTCATGCTCCTCTCCCTCCCCTCATGTGACCCTCCTTACCTCATTCCCGCCCTCCTCTCGTTCCCGCACTTGTCTTCAGATTCCTCTTCTTCTGCCTCTTCCTCCTCCTCTCTCCACTCTCTTCCATCTGTTCCCATCCTCTCTTCAAACTTTTTTGTCTTCTTACGTGCTCTCTTCTCTCTCTCTCTCTCTCTCTCTCTCTCTCTCTCTCTCTCTCTCTCTCTCTCTCTCTCTCTCTCTCTCTCTCTCTCTCTCTCTCTCTCTCTCTCTCTCTCTCTCTCTCTCTCTCTCTCTCTCTCTCTCTCTCTCTCTCTCTCCCATTTTTCCTTTGTTTCATGAGATTGATAACAATATAGATTTTTCTCTTCCCTGCTTATTGCCCCTCTTGTTTTTTTTTTTTATATAGCCTTATATTACTTTTTTTTTTTAGGGAACACTATCCCATTATCTGATTTGCAAGATATATAGGATTTTTTTTTTTTTTTGTACTTCATCAAAGAGCGTTGTATTTGAAATGATTACCGTGTAGGCTGCCTTCGATATATTATTTATTTTCTGTAGTAATTTAATAGCAATCAGGAGGAACAATCTAATTACCTTGAGAGCAGAAATTATAGTGTGCTCTTTCGCTGTTAACGATAGCCTCTTTCAAGTCCGTAATTATCTGTTGCATGAAACGTATATTTAGTAGCCTGTGTGTCAGTGAGCTGCAGATTACGCAGGGATATCTTTTTATCCAATATTAACTTGTACGATAATGTTTTACAGTTTAGTTTATCTCTTATCTATCTATCAATATATGTCTATCTATCAGTCTATCAATATTTATCCATCAATGTATGTGTGTGTAATATAATTGACATAAATAATAGCCGTTTATTTAAGTTTCTGTATTCTTTACCCTACGGCGCTGAGGTGGTGCAAGGAGGTATGGATCGTATTCGTCCACTTTTTCCTCGTATACAACAGCACATTACCTCCAACCTATATAAGTCGGAAGAACTCTGATTTGCTTGTCCGTGAAAGAGATCCACTCAACAGGGAGCCAGGTGTGAACACGTGTGGGCATGCACAAAGAGGTGTTGCTTAGTGCGAGCAGGTGGGAACAGGTGAAACGTGAAAAGAAAAAAGCATGTTACCGGTCATGATTAGATGTGTATAGAGTCAGGAAACGAGTGCAGATATGATGCATGTGCAAGTGTGTAGGTGTGTGCAGGTGTGAGGAGGCATCAGCGGGTGTGTAGAGGCGTGTGCGAGTGTCAGAGGGTGTGAGGAGGTGTGAGGAGGTGAGGGCCGGTGCCGAGGGAGGAGAAAAGAGACAGAGAGGGGCTCCATCACTCCCACGGCCTTTAATTAGACCTAATCACGACCCATTATCGATACTAACTAGATTGTCTCTCTCTCTCTCTCTCTCTCTCTCTCTCTCTCTCTCTCTCTCTCTCTCTCTCTCTCTCTCTCTCTCTCTCTCTCTCTCTCTCTCTCTCTCTCTCTCTCTCTCTCTCTCTCTCTCTCTCTCTCTCTCTCTCTCTCTCTCTCTCTCTCTCTCTCTCTCACGTATTATTGGTTTATTTTACTACCCTTATTCATAATTCATTTTTTCTCAACTTTGTACCGACCACTCGTATCGTATCATAAAAATAAGCTACGTTCTTACACTCCTCTACGTTTTTTTTTATTGTCTTTCTCTTTTTCTTATCGATGTTATGTGTTCTTTTATTACCCTGCGATTTTCTTTCTGTACATTCTCTCTGACTCGGTGCTTTCTTTCTGTTTATTACGCTTTCTTTTTTGCTTTATTCATTGCTCTTTCCTTCCCTATTATTGTCTCCCTCGATTCCACTTCTCACTCGTAAACAACAGAAGATTTTATACTTTCCTTCCTTTTTCCTTTCGCAGCATTTCATGGACCCTCAACATTTTTTTTCATCATTTATATTTTTCTTAACATTCTTCACATTTTCTTTTTTCCTCTTTCCTTCAATACACCTGTCTGTCTGTCTCTCTTTCTGCCTGCCTGTCTGTCTGTCTCTTATAAATACACACACACGCCCACACTCTTTCTACCGCCAACGCACTACTCAACCTTCTCTACGCCCCCCCCCCAAGAACACGACTCCCTCTCAAGAAGCCAATTAGATCCACGCGTTTAATACAACATCCTCCTCCTCCCATTCCTCCACTTATTCCTCCTCCTCCTCCTCCTCCACCTTCCCTTCATCCGCCACTTCCGCGTCCCAATTAGTGTGTGCTCGTAACAGCCTCCCTTCGGTACTCCCATGTAATCCTTCCAACCATTTACCACCATTTTTTCATTGTCTTTCTTTTTATCCCATCTCTCTCTCTCTCTCTCTCTCTCTCTCTCTCTCTCTCTCTCTCTCTCTCTCTCTCTCTCTCTCTCTCTCTCTCTCTCTCTCTCTCACACACACACACACACACACACACACACACACACACACACACACACACAGAGGCGAAGATTCCTCCACGCACTTCTTTTTCTCTCACTCGTTTTATCGTGGAAGCAATTACTGGCCTCATCTCCCGAAGATTATAATGCTCTCTCTCTCTCTCTCTCTCTCTCTCTCTCTCTCTCTCTCTCTCTCTCTCTCTCTCTCTCTCTCTCTCTCTCTCTCTCTCTCTCTCTCTCTCTCTCTCTCTCTCTCTCTCTCTCTCTCTCTCTCTCTCTCTCTCTCTCTCTCTCTCTCTCTCTTATATATATATATATATATATATATATATATATATATATATATATATATATATATATATATATATATATATATATATATATATATATATATATATCTGTCCACTCAAGTTAATAATCTGGAAACCTCTAACTGAATTAATATTATTTGATTATGTCTCGATTTCTCGCTGTTCTAATTTTAGTTATGTGTGTGTGTGTGTGTGTGTGTGTGTGTGTGTGTGTGTGTGTGTGTGTGTGTTTGTGTGTGTGTAATGTGTGTAATGTGTGTGTGTGTATAATAATAATAATAATAATAATAATAATAATAATAATAATAAACGGTTTATTAAGTGATAGCAGCTGTAAAGCTGAAAATATACACGTAAAAATACGCTTTTGAAATATAATTGAAAAAAAAGGGAAAATGTACAATATGAAAGGGATATGGGGGTCTGGGGTGGTGGGGGGGGGGTGAGGTGGTGGAATGCAGTGCGTCGGTGCGGTAGGAGGCGGTGTGTTTTTTCGGATGACGGGTCAAGTGTTAAGCCCAAAGTCAACCCCAGGTCAAAAAAGGGTCAGGGGTGCAGGTATAGGCGGTGTCGACCGTCACTCAGCTTATGGACTTAGCGATGACCTGCTAATCTATCCAGCCGGTGTGACAAGATAGGAAGAGGTGGACCGCGCGGCAGTAGGCGTGGGAACATCTATAACGTCTGCACTGCCTTGTATGTTGAGCGGTGTATTGATTGCCCCAACCAAGAGTCCACCTGAGTGATGGGCCTCATCACTGCACTGCACCTGAACCGAATTCTCCCAGCACCATGATGGTCGGGCTGATGTACCTGGGGGCCCCTGGGGGCACCTGGAGCATCGGTTGGATGGTAAGGCCGCGTCGACGTCACACCGGTCATTTCTACTCTTCAGTGTCTTCACGGCACCACAAACGCACTGCACTCACTGTCTGTCACCATGATGTCACAAAAGTATCTTACGGTGTTGGGTTTTGATGAAAAGGGAGAGGGAGATGAAGGGGAAGGGGGGAGGCCAACAGGCTGGCCCCTGGGTGCTCCTTTCGGAGCGCCGTGACCCACGTCTGACCTCGGTCAGGTCTGTGTGTGTGTGTGTGTGTTAGTAAGTTTGTTTGTATTTGAGTGTGTATGTGTGTGTGTGTGGGTGTGTGTGTGTGTGTGTGTGTGAGAGAGAGAGAGAGAGAGAGAGAGAGAGATGGGAAATGCAGAATAAGGAGAAGTGGAAGGGAGTTAGAGATAAGGACACATAAGCGGAGGGAACTGGAGGGAGAAAGGGCTGCCATAAAAAGAGATGAGGCTGAAAGGATGGAGGGCCCTGCGGGAGAGGACGGAGGAAAGAGTAAGAACCGAGAGACGACGATATGGGAAGGGAGGAAAAGATGGAAGGAAGAGATCGAAAAAAAAATTGAGATAGGTTTAGGAAATGAATGAAGGAAGAAACTAAGACAGAATGGGCGGACGGACGTAGAAAGGGAGGAAATATAGACGAAAATAAGAACAAAAAGGAAGAGTGAAAGAGGGAGGGAAGGAAGACAGAAATGAAGGCTGGAAAGTGGAGATGCTTCTAACTGATGACTGTAACGACCTTGCCAACTTGAGACTCGTTAACTTTTTCAATCTTTCTTTTTTTTCTCTCCACACACACACACACACACACACACACACACACACACACACACACACACACACACACACACACAGAGAGAGAGAGAGAGAGAGAGAGAGAGAGAGAGAGAGAGAGAGAGAGAGAGAGAGAGAGAGAGAGAGAGAGAGAGAGAGAGAGAATGCTATTTACTATATATTATTTTCATTTCCTCAAACACCGCTGTCTTCTTTTAAGCTCATTGGGGGATACAGAAGGGAAATCAATGAGCGTGTGACTGTGTGTGTGTGTGTGTGTGTGTGTGTGTGTTAGGGAATGAACCACAGCATCCACCCCTATTAAAACCATCATCATCATCAACAACAACAACAACAACAACAACAACAACAACAACAACAACACGCTTCCAATTGCTGCCTGCACTAATAACACACACACAGATAGTTTGGAAAATAAAGGAAATGAAGGAATACAGACTATGACAAAAATAAATATCCCAACCGATAAGGGACGAGAAGGAAAATAAGGGCAAGATAATATCAACAAAATGAGAACAAGTCGGAGAGAGAGCGGGAGAGGGAGAGATAGAGAAAATTAATACTCTGCTCTCCCCTTCCCTTCCCTCCTCTTCTTCCTTAGCTCCTTTCTCCCCAATGCCTTTCCTTCCCTTCGTTTCCGTTCCGATTCCTTCCATCCCTTCCCTTCCCCTCCCCTCCCTCCCCTTCCTCGGCGGCCCCATCACCAATAATAAGGATATGACCATGGGCTGATGTGGCCGTGGTCATGGCCGTTCCTGTGGCCTGACCTCGTTCTGTGTGTGTGTGTGTGTGTGTGTGTGTGTGTGTGTGTGTGTGTGTGTGTGTGTGTGTGTGTGTGTGTGTGTGTGTGTGTGTGTGTGTGTGTACTTAGCACTACTTGAGGGTCAATTAACCAACTAATTAACTATGGTCTTGAGATAGGAAATGTTTGCTAAGGTCTGTTGCGTCTGTTGAATTTGCATACATTGATTGATCTGTGCCTCTCTGTAGTGACTCTGCAGATGTTGAATATGAGACAGCCTGGTGTGCTATGTAGTTTCTTTTTTCTTTTTATATAACTAGTCTATGAAGGGAAGGCTTGAGGTTGTACACTGGAGGCCTCGTGTGGCGTTTGGTGCAGCTGTGGCAACCTGTGTTAGGCTGATGCGCAGAATGTGTAGGATAGATAATGTGGGAGTATAAAGAGAAGGGGTGTGGAGTGAATAGTGGCCAGTGCTAGGAAGAGGAAGGAAGGGAAGGAGAGAGAAGAGAACATTAAAAGAAAGAGGGAAGGATATGGACTAGAGGGACGTGAAATGGAGAGGAAAGAGGGAAGAGACGAAGAGAAGGGGGAAGAGATGGAAGGCAGGATATCGATACGGAAGGATACTGAAGGAAAAGGAAGAGGTAGAAGAGGAAGAAAGAGAGGGAAGAATACAGATGGAGAATAGAAGGTAGATGGAGGAGAAAGAGGGTGAATGAAATGAGAAGAGAAAGTCAAAAAGAGAAAGCTTGAGTTAGAGAGAAGAGGAAAGGCAGGAGAAAGAAAAGGGAAAGGGACGAGTATAGAGAGATATATAGATAAAGATAATGAGAGAGAGAGAGAGAGAGAGAGAGAGAGAGAGAGAGATTACTTTGTGAACGGAAGAATAGAGAAATAAGGGAAGAAGAGGGCCACGAATTCATTCCAAATAAAGTGTGTCTGTGTGTGTGTGTGTGTGTGTGTGTGTGTGTGTGTGTGTGTGTGTGTGTGTGTGTGTGTGTGTGTGTGTGTGTGTGAGATCGTGGTGAAGAACAGCTTGGGATAAGAGGAAGGTCAGAGGGAGAATGGCTAATGGAGTGAGGGCGTAGGGGGACAGGAGGAGGGGATACTGTTGTGGTGTGACAGATTGGGTGATTAACCAAGCTCTGGAGGAGAGGGGAGCATGGTGGTGTGAGTGAGGGAGATAGCGTGTGTGTGTGTGTGTGTGTGTGTGTGTGTGTGTGTGTGTGTGTGTGTGTGTGTGTGTGTGTGTGTGTGTGTGTGTGTGTGTGTGTGTGTGTGGGTGGGTGGGTGGGTGAGAGAGAGAGAATGAAGGCTTGTTATATGATATCACGTATTCATTGCCACTTTGGGTTATATAAGATCAAAGGGAAAAGAGACACAAGAAAGCGAAAGGAGGGGAAAATAAAATGAAAACATGTCGGAAATGAGAAGGAATGGAAGACTGCAAAAATACACAACATGGTAAAGAAAAAACATACAGGAAATGTAAATGCAGTATTAACCTCTCTTGGGAGCCATCACTTATGCTCACACACACTCTCTCTCTCTCTCTCTCTCTCTCTCTCTCTCTCTCTCTCTCTCTCTCTCTCTCTCTCTCTCTCTCTCTCTCTCTCTCTCTCTCTCTCTCTCTCTCTCTCTCTCTCTCTCTCTCTCTCTCTCTCTCTCTCTCTCTCTCTCTCTCTCTCTCTCTCTCTCTCTCTCTCTCTCTCTCTCTCTCTCTCTCTCTCTCTCTCTCTCTCTCTCTCTCTCTCTCTCCTTCTCTCTCTCTTGTCTCCTTCCTTTCTTCCTTTTTTCTTTCCTCCCCTTCCTCCCTCCGCCCCGTAGTTCATTGGCACGACTCTTCCTCCCTTCCTCCAGTCTTCCCTCTTATACTCCATTGCCGTCTTGTCTCCTCTTCCTTCCTTCATTCCTTGCTGCTTTCCTTCCCTTGCTCATTTATTCATTCATTCATTCATGCAATTTCGTACTGAACTGCTATACCACCTCTCCCTTCCTTTCTCTCTCCCTCCCTCCAGTCTGTCTTCTTTACTTCCTTGCCTTCCACCTCTTTCGTCTTCGTAGTCTATTATCATGATGTCCTTGTCCTCCTCCCTCTTCTCTTTGTCCTCCTCTTCACTCTCCCGCACCGGCTCCCACTTCACCTTTCTCACTCTACCCCTCGCCTCGTCACCGCCCCCATGTCGACCTTATGTGTCCCTTCCTCCTCTACTATGCATGCCCCACTTGTCTCTGAATTTCTCATTTGGCTCCATTTCTCGTCGCTTCGCCTCGCCCCCACATCCTTCACTAACCCCGTCGCTGCTCCTTTTCTCCTTCCCTCTCATCCTTCTTCGTCCCCTGTCCTTCTTGCGCCGTCCATGCCTGTTCTTGTCCTCGTTTTCCATTAGTCTTCCCTCCCTCCCTCATATCCTCTCTTGCCTCATTTTACTTGCCCACCACAAAGCCAAGCGTGTGTTTGGAGGTCCTGTAAGGCGGATAAAGATCGCCTCCTCAGGGTATTTTCTTCGGGGAGTTTCCTTAAGTACCTCACGTGCAGCGTTTTCGTGTGGACCCATTGAGTAGAAAATGGGATGTAAAGGAGATAATGGCTGCGGAAGAACGAATGGCCGTCCCCTTTCCCATTTGGTGTGTGTGTGTGTGTGTGTGTGTGTGTGTGTGTGTGTGTGTGTGTGTGTGTGTGTTGCCTTTCTCTTGGTCGGTGCCTTTTTATATAAACGCCCAGATTCAGCGCCACAACCATAAGCCTCAAACCTAATTGTTCTTCCTCATGGGCTGGCTGCGGCGGCTTCCTGTCCCTCGGCCCTTTGCATAGGGTACCGGGGCTTATGGACGGGAGCTGATTTCCTACATACTCTTTTCCTTGCTGGACATCACAATCCACACTCCCTTTTATTCCCTTCCATTTAATTCCAAGCTTACGGCCTCTGATCTCCCTCCAGCCCTGCGCCGCGGCCAAACAAGGCATGGGCGTGTGTGCCGGTAGACTGAGGCGTGGTATATGTATGAACTTGTTTGCGTTTGTGCTTCGTATCCCCGCGTGTGTATCTGGCACTCGTGGGGCGTTAGGGATCAGTAAAGCTGGGATGAAGTGGGTATGGCAAGCGACAGGAATGGAACGGCAAGGGATATAGTACGCATAGGGACAGATAGGTAGGCGCAGAAAGGAGATTGAGTCGGTATTGAAAAGGATAGAGAGGCATCGACAGTGGATTCAGCAGGTAGAGGAAGAGATAGGTAGGCAAAGAGAGGAGCTAAAATCGGTATTGAAAAGGATAGTCAGACAAGTAAAGGGGACATGTAAGGATGGGTATAGGTAAACAAAATAAGGAGAAATAATAGGAGAGAGAATGGGTGAACAGGTATTGCATGGGGGTAATTGAGTAGGATAGGCTGGCAATTTGAGTGGACATAATAAGGTTAGGGATAGGTAAGCGAACTAAGGAAAAAATAGTGAAGGAAGGGATAGATAGGCAAAGGATGGGGATAAGTGAATAAGGCAAATCGATAGGCAAGGAGAGGAACCAGATATTATGGGGAGGAAAGGGACTGACAGGTAAAGGGCAAGTGCCTGTTCTCAGTTCTCAGTCCAGGTCTGTATCTCGGGGCTTTGATCTCGCTGTGCCAAGGGTCCGGCGAGCAGCCTGAGGGCCGACTTGACTTGCCTGTAATTGAGTTCAGCGCAAGGTAAGGGTAGGGAGAAAGGGGAAAGGGGAGTCAAAAGAGGGAAGGGAGGTGGGTGGAAAGGAGACGCTATTGGCCGGGTGAGTGATGGCGTTCGTGAAAGAGGATGGGGTGGGGAAGGGGAGGTGATGAGCTGGAGGGCACGATGAGTAATGAAAAAAAAGAAAAATGAAAGGAATGAGATGGGTCGGTCCGCCGCGTCCCATCTGGCCACGGTGCGTCGGTGATCAAAAATGGAAATTTCTGTTTGTATCGGAGCTTCTGTCGGATTAGTCCTGAACGTGATGGCTTAGGAGTAAATTGGACTTTCACTAGAGCAATCGCGTGAGATTAGAAATATGTATTATCCAAAACCTGTGAGCATATATTTTTTTTTATTCCCCCATCGTCGTTATTTTTGTGTACTCTGCTAGGTCCATCAATTCTGAACTGTCACCAGAGCAATCGTATGAGATTAATAATATGCAAAAAACTATAAAACCAGTAATTTATTTTTATTTGTTCGCTGCCGTAGTTATATCCCAGTTGGAAGATATTTTCGTTAATCCTGATTTCTGGAACGCCCGGGAAGGCTGTTTTCTCTCCAACGACCAAAGCGTTTCAGTGGCATTGCGTTCCTGTCGATTTCCTTTGGTGATCAAGGCTGGCGAGAAGTTAGCCCCCCCTCCCCCTACCCCCAATACCCCCCACCCACCCCCACACACGCCCAGACGGAAAACAGATAGCAAGTCTTCCTATGCAAATGGACCCTTGATTGGTTTATTGCAGCCCCCCCAACCTCCTTCCGTCCACGCTGATTGGACTCCTCCTCTTCCTTGCTCCCTGACCAACCCAAGGCCAAGTTAGTTACCGTATACGCTTATCCCATTTCCCTATATCTTCCCCATCAAGTCACCATCCCAATTACAGCCAAAAGATCAATTCAGTCACCCACTGCCCTCAATCACTTCCAACTTCATCCCATCTCCATCTCCCTCTCACATCAAAGTCACCAAGCCATCCCATCCGTCCCTAGTCATTCACCTCAAGCTCCATTTCTTTTACTTGATATTTATAGCTGCTGAATCTCTACATTTATATTGAGACTACGAAAACGTTGAAGAGGCTCACGGTAAGGCTTTAGAGCTTCCAGCGGGATAAGAGAACAGAGGGAGGTCGATGTAGTACCGTCCTGGGTGTTGGTCCGGGTCTTTAGGACACTTGGAAGATATGCAGATACAGGGACATTCTAATTAACCCCTTGACTGCGGATTTC
>NC_066536.1:10310405-10315405 GCF_024679095.1 Eriocheir sinensis
CATTACACAACACGCGGCCAGAATCACCACCACCACCACCGCCATCATAACCACAATCACCACCACCACCACTACTTTATAATAAAACTAATAACAGTAACAGCATATTAGAACACGAACAATAACACCAGCAGTAGCAGCACCACCACCACCACCACCACCACCACCAATACCAGCAACAGCAACACAGGCAATAACAAAAACAATATTTCCTCCATCAACGATAGTGGTGGTGGTGGTGGTGGCGGTGGTTGGTGCATGGCATGGCGGAGGCTATTGGGAGAGGGTATAAGTCAAGGAGGCGCCGTTCAGGTCGCCATCAAGTCACTTTATGAACTGTAATTGACTTGTAAGAACCGCTATTAGGCCAGATCCTCGCGACGCCTAAAACTTCGCAACACGAGAAGTTATGTTGACCTTCATTGGTGATATAAGTTTAAATGACACGAACTTCCCAACGGAGCAATACCCTCCTCCTCCTCCTCTTTTGGGCGTCGGGAAGATTCTATAAGACCTCAGCGTCTTTTTTTTACAACAAGGGAAGCAGCTCAAGGGCAAAACACATAATCAGCAGCAAAAAAACTGCTAAACGCTGCTCCAACAAAAGAAAGAAAAAAAGAGCAAGAGGCCAGAAGAGAGGTCAGCATCGTGTAGTTAGGTCTTCTTAGGTGTGCCCGTCTCACCATGGAAGAGAGACTAAGGGCAATGCGCATGACTTGATCCAAACACGTATATCGAGACTCCGCTGGATGGGGCTAGCTTCATTTTCTCGTTACATGAATTTCCTGCACTTTTGCCTCTCTAACTTTCAATTCACTGATTGCCAACGCTCTTCATTCATGTGTTACTCATCCTCCTGACTCGCTGGCCCAAGCTCATTCTCACTCAGTCGTCTCTTGTACTACCACCACCACCACCGCTACCACCACACTAACCACATACTGCCCACTCCACCATCCGCCATCCCCTCCACCACTCTCTCTCTCTCCACTCACTGCCCGCTCCACCATCGCTCGGCCACCACCGCCTTTTAACATCCCCTCCACTTCCCTCTCTGTCACCACTCGCCCTGTGCCCACTCAGCCATCCCTTACTCGTAAAGCTAGCGAGGCAGCACTCGACACTAAAGCCAACGTGCGCCATCAACATTAAAAGCCTCCCTCGCCAGTGCAGCAACTTTCAGTATCATCCTAAAATAAATAGTTGAGTTGCCGCTTTACTCTCTCCGCCATTTTATCTGCAGGATATACGAATATTTGCTTTCCAGAATTTCTCCCGAATTCGAGAATCTGTTATATGGTTGGGAGGTAACCGTTGCTCTCCCTCCCTCTACGCTAGATCACACTTTCCTTCCTCTCCCTCATCTTTTTACCTCCCATCTGCTTTTCTTGCTTCCTCTTCTCCACCTTTTCCTTGTTCCTCACCACCACACTGCTTGTAATGTAAACCCTACTCCCTTCTTTTTCCTTTCCATCCTTTCCACGAACTCTCCTTTTTCCTTCATCTTTTCTCCTACTCCACTTCTTCCTATTCTTTCCTCTGCTTCCCTTGTCCCTCACCGCCCTGCTTGTGTACCGCACTTCCTCATTTCCCTTTCCGTTCCTTTCTTTCACGACCCCTCTTGACCGCGCCATCTGCTCCTCCCTTTCCTCCCCCTCTGACCGCCCCACCTGCTCCTTCCTGCCGAGTCTCCTTAACCTTTCGAGACCGCGACCTCGGCTGAAGGAGGCAGAAATCAATATGCCTCAAAGAAATATTAAAAAGAAAATGCTTCAAGAGGAGTGCATCAAGACACCTCTCCTCCCGAAGATGAGCTCTCTTTTGGCCACTTATTATTTTTATCTTTGTGGGAGCAGCGATTAGCGGGCTTTTTTTTTTTTTTACACCTTTTTTGTTACCCTTGAGCTGTTTCCTCCGCTGTAAAAAAAATATTTGTGTTGTGTAAGCATTATTACGACCTTTTTTCGAGTATTATCTATGATAAACTTTCTAAGAGGTCAGTGTTATGAAATATGTGTTTCTTTATATATATATATATATATATATTTATATATATATATATATATATATATATATATATATATATATACATATATATATATATATATATATATATATATATATATATATATATATATATATATATATATATATATATATATATATATATATATATATATATATATATATATATATATGTGTGTGTGTGTGTGTGTGTGTGTGTGTGTATACATATATATATATATATATATATATATATATATATACACACACACACACACAGACAAACGCGTACATGAATGCCTGTTTGTTTGTTTGTGTGTGGGGCGAGGAAAATGGGGCTGTATTTTTGCTATATTTTCACTGTGCTAAAATAAATATTTCTTCCTCCAGGCCGACCCGTGCCGCCAGAGGGACAGTATTAGTCATCATTGCCATGGCGGTCACCTGGACGGCCACACTGTAAGTACCAGTAATTTTCTTCTGTCTCATATACATTTATTCCCTTCATTAACGTTTCTCCTAGAGATTACGGTGTACCAAAAAATACGAAACCTATGAGAGTTCTCTCGGGTAGGGAATGTTTTTCCTAACAGTGGGCGCAAGGACGTCAACATGCGGAAAATTCTGTTAAAATTATCCTTGAAATGATAAGCCGATGAGAGTGCACAGTCCATGATGGTAGAAAACTGCATTATCCACAACGGGCTTATTCACGCCTTGCTGCTGCTGGTGTTCGCTTCTTTACGGGCGGCAGCGATGATTCAGGGAAGACTCGCACTACGCTTAGCACTGCATGAATTATTTCTGTTATTACTACTCGTGTATTTCCTTCACACGGATGCCCGCTCCACCTAACAAAATATACTTACATTCTTTCTCCGCTTGGAAAAGAATATATGTGTATCAAAAACTGCTTCGTTCTCTCCCTCATCTAAAATTTCACGCACACAACAATCGGCAAACCCATAACTCACAGCCACGTCCAGAGTTCAAACAGAAAACGCACACCACAGCGCTCGCCCTCCATCCATTTTCTGCATACTTCACATCTAAGCGCATGCAATCCTCTTCCTCTTCCTCCTCCTCCTTCACCCTAATCCTCCTTCCCCAATCACCAATTCCTCCTCCTCCTTCACTCTAATCCTCCTTCCCCAATCACCAATTCCTCCTACTCCTTCTCCTTCTCCTCCTTAATCCTACTACCCCATCACCTCCTCCTCCACCTTCTCCTCCTCCTCCTCCTCCTCCTCTTACACTTCCTCCTCCTCCATCTCTTCCCGGTTTCTCTTTCATCGCTTCTTGTTAAACGTGGAGGACCAGCAACTCCCAAGTGTCTGGAATTCTTGTGTAGACCCTTGAGAAGGAGGAGGAGGAGGAGGAGGAGGAGGAGGAGGAGGAGGAGGAGGAGGAGGAGGAGGAGGAGGAGGTACCGATATTATTGATTTTGAAGATCGTGATGTAAAATGCGCCGGCCTCATTTTATTTGCTGCGATCTTGTGAGAAGGACACGACAAAGGGAAGGAAGGAGAGAGGAGGAGGAGCAGGAGGAGGAGGAGATGTAAAAAAGAAAAAAAAAGATGGAGGTGGAAGAGAAAGTTGAGGTTTGCATGAATTATGGTGATGTGCATGTTGTTTGTGTGGTGCGATGTGTGTGTGTGTGTGTGTGTGTGTGTGTGTGTGTGTGTGTAAGGGAAGGATAGAGAAGTAATCATACTCTATAAAGGGAATACCTAAGTCACCTCCTCCTCCTCCTCCTCCTCCTCCTCGTTTATCAGACACACCCAGGGCGGCGTTAATCCCACATTGAAAGACGAGGTCAGTGCAACACAATAATTCTCTCCGATAGCACCATTTTCCCTCCCTACTACCTCCTCCTTCCTCCATTTCCTCCCCCTCCTTTTCCTCCCCTCACGCCAGTAATACACCGCCCCGGGGAAAGCCGTGGAGGGAGAAGCGGCAAGGACACCACTAATCTTCCTTCTTTCCTTTCTTCCTTCCTTCCTTCCTTCCTTTTCATTCGTTGGTGTGTATTTCCGTTTCTTTCTCCACTCCTGTATTTTGTATTTTCATTGTTTTTTTTGTTTATTCGTTTCATCCCTTTTTTTGTCTTCTCTTTCTTTTCACTTCTTACTTCTTTCATTATTCTTGTCTTCGCTCGTTTGTTCGTTCATTCCTTTTCTGTTTCCTGTTTCCTTTCTTTCTTCGTCCTTTTCCTCTTCTTCCCTTTTCTCTTGTCTTCTCTTCTCTCTCTTGTTTCACCACCACATCCACCACCACCATCACCACCACCCTCATTAATATCAGTACCTCATTCCTCTCCTAACCTGTCACAACAGGTATATAATTTTTATCCTTACCTGCACCGTTATGACCACCACTACTACTACTACTACTACTACTACTACTACTACTACTATTATCACTACAACCCCCACCGTCTCAACAACCATTACCACCCACAACTCTCTCCATCGCACCTCCCACGCCTTCCTTCTCTCCAGTTTATGTCCAGCACTTCCCTTTTCACGGCGCAAAGGTCGAGCCGGTTATTTATCTTCAATGCAAAATAAAATCTCGAGCCATTCTCCCTTAAAGGTGTCATGCTGCACATTCCACCGACAAATAAAGTGATTTTTCTCCCTTGGACATGATGGTAATGCACACACACACACACACACACACACACACACACATATATCTTGAGAGAGAGAGAGAGTATGTGTGTGTGTAGGTGTGAGTGGTATGTGGGAGGTTGTGATTGTGACTGTGTGTGTGTGTGTGTGGGTGTGTGGGTGGGTGTGGTGTGTGTGTGTGTGTGTGTGTGTGTGTGTGGTGTGTGTGTGTGTGTGTGTGTGTGGTGTGTGGTGTGTGTGTGTGTGTGTGTGTGTGTGTGTGTGTGTGAGGTGTGTGGTGTGTGTGTGTGTGTGTGTGTGTGTGTGGTGTGTGTGACTGTGTGTGTGTGTGTGTGTGTGTGTGTGGTGTGTGGTGTGTGTGTG
>NC_066536.1:10320405-10372905 GCF_024679095.1 Eriocheir sinensis
GCAAAACAAAACGATGGAAAAGAGGAAGGAAAATGTAAAGTGAAGAAAGGAAAAATGGGTTCGAGAGGAAATGAAGTATGGAAAGGTGATAAAATAGACGAAGTAAGACATGGAAGAGAAAAAAGAGGAGGAGGTACACATGAAGAAAAGCAAAAGAAGACAATGGAAAAGAGGAAAGGTGACAAAATAGCCGAAGTAAGACATGGGAGGCAAAAATAAGAGTAGAAACACATGAAGACAAGCAAAAGAAGACAAAGGAAAAGAGGAAGGAAAAGGAGAAAGGGAAATAGGGGGAGGACACTCGAGACCAAACTTAAGACAACTGGTCCGTGTATCTTATCCTAAAAAGTCATGAAGTTTGCTCGAGGAAATGGAATTATTCGTAGATCAAGATTATCCGCCTCCATTTGTTTGCCCTCAAGACTTTTCAGCTCATCCCTCCTTTTTTTTCCTTGAGGCTTATCTTGTTTTTTGCCCTCTAGTCCCTCCTGCTTCCCTTTCCTCGCCCCCTGCTTGTTCCATCCGTTTGTTTCTCTTTCCTCTGTGTTCTTTTCATTTGGTCTTTCTTTCAGTATTTTGTTTTTATACGCTTTACGTTATTCTCCCTTATCCTTCATTATATTTCCTCTCTCGCCTCTTTCTTTCCTAAATTCTCCTCCTCCTCGTTCTGTCCCTGTGTTTCTCTTTTTTCCCTTTTTCATTCGACCTCTCAGCATTCTATTTCATATATTGTACATTATTCATCTATATTCTTCATTTATTTTGTACGTCTCATTGTCTTTTTTTCATCTCTTCTCATTTTCTTTCTCCTATTTTGTTGTATTTCCCGCACCTCCTCGATTTCTTATTTCCTTTTTCTTGCAGTTTCTCGCTCTTCTCTTTTTCCCGCTTCTTATTTCTAGTCACGTTCTCTGTGATCTCATCTCTTCAACTTTCCTCCGTCTTCTTTCTTCCATTTTTTATTCACTCCCTTTCGCCACCTTCTCTTTCAACCCTGTTCACCTTTCCTCTCTGTCTCCTTGCTTCTGTATTTTTTATTCGTTCTTGTTCTTCTCACTATCTTCTCCTCCAGCCAATACTCTCCTTATTTGTCAGTCACTTAACTCTCTCTCTCGTCTCTCTTATCTCCTTCCCTTCCTTCGTAATCTACTCTTCAGCCTTGCATCCTCACGTTTTCTTTCCCTCTTATCTTTTTTCCTTCGTATCTACTCTCGGATTCTCTTTCGTCTTCTCTCTTTTATCTTATTTGTCCTTCTGTTCCTCTCTTTCCGTAGTTTGTTATATCCGTGTAAGACGTTTTTCAGTTATTTCGTACTATTCCTTCATCCTTTTCTTCCTTCTCCTTTTTATCTGTCTCCCTCGTGCCTCTCCTTGTCACTCCTCTTTGTTCACTCTGCGTCGTCTCTCCCTCACTCCTCCTCCTCCTCCTCCTCCTCCTCGTCATCCTCTTCCTCCACTATTTACCTTCCCTTGCCCTCCGGTCTTCTGGTCTCCGCTCGTTGCTCTTCCACTTTTTTATTTCTCTCACTTCTATTTGATTTTCTTGATTCGCCATCCGCTTTATCCGCGCTGCGTTTGTTGCCCTCACTGTCTGAATGCATTGTTTAAATTATTCACTGCATATCTCTTTCTTTTTAAACCCCTTGCCAGAACTCTCATGTATTTGTGTTTGTTATTGAAAGTGTGTGAGTGTATAATATTGTGTTTTATGTAATGTCGTGTATGTATTCTGTTTGATATTACGTTTAGTTTTCTCTTTTTATGACAAGGTTTTCATGATATTTACTGTTTTTTCTTGTTTTAATACCGTGATATGCTCGTGGCAGTTCCCGTTTCTCGGTGGCATTCGTTTCAGATAACTACTCGGCACAATTAACAAGATAACTGTGTCGGTGGATTACGAAGAGCTTTATTTTTTCTGGTGTTTTCTTTCTCTTATGCCTATTTTTATTACTGACGTTGTTGTTATTATCGTCGCCGTTGTTGTTACGGCTGATGCAGATGCCATTATTGTTACTTTTGTTATACTTACAGTGCTACAGAGTGTCTGCGTATCTGTCAGACATGATAATTAATGGTTGGATTTTTTTTCTCTACGTATGATCAATTCGTCACGGTGAGGCGCTCGGTCCACACAGCAGCTGATTAATTCCTTCACGGTTAAAGGCGACTTGTCTCATCATTTTCTTCTTGCCTCAGAATAAACTACCGAGTCCTCATTAATCATCTTGACTATGCAGTGTTTAATGTTGTGAAGGATTTATTCGTAATGTTAGTTGAACACACACACACACACACACACACACACACACACACACACACACACATACAAAAATAATAATGATGATAAATGTCCTTTGAAAAAAAAATACGATAGTGATGCTACGTAAGTGTCGGTGGGTGTTGACATAGCGTCCATTTTTGTGTCAGCGTTTTGTGAAGTGACGGCAAAAACAGGTCACGAGGAGAGGTAAAGCGTCAAGTAACAAACAACACGCACTTTTGAGTTCGTTCACGTGTCGAGCCGAACTCTTTCTTCTGCTGCAACGTCTCTTTTTTCTTTTTATTTTCTTTTTACCGTCGCGGAAGTCTCCTCTTGTAAGGTATTAGTGTTGGAGGTGGTCGGGGTGGCAGTGATAGTGACGGTGGCGGTGATGGTGATGATAGTGTGTATAGTGATAGCGAAGGTTGGTGATGTGGTAGCAGGGGAGCTGGTGGTTGCGTTAGTGTTGTCGAAGTAAAGTCGATGCTAATTACTTTATTGGTGACTATCACGGCGATGGCGGGGCTAGCATTTTTAGGAGTGGTGGTGATAGGTAAGGGAATGGTGATGATGGTCCCTAGTCTTCTCCTTTCCTGCATCTCACTGTTTTTTCCTTTGGCCGCCCTTCCTAAGCTTCCCCCATGCCCCCTATTCTTCCCAATCTCCACAAGGCTGGCCCTTCTCTCCCTATTATCTCCCATCTCATCCCCTTCCCAGACCTCTCCGTCAAGCTCACCTACTCTTCCCCCTCCATTGTTTTAACACCTCCACCAATAACTCATCCCTTCATCTTCCCCTTTGCACTTTTACCTTCCACTTTAATTCCTCCTCTTCTCCTCATAACCCTTCCCGCAATTCCCAACCCCGCGCGGCCTTCATATCCACCCCACAAATCACACCCACGAGCGCCTTTCCCCTTACGCGCTATGCAGGCGAGGAAGGCGAGGGAAACAACACATTTTCAGCACAAAACTTTCCTCAAGTATTTTCCTCTCCGGCTCGCAACTCTTGCCCGGAATGAGTTTTAGGCCCCGGGGTCTCGTCGGGGCAGTAACGGTAGTTATTTGGTGGGCAAACACAGAGTTTATGTGTTCAGGCCAAGTTGGAGCTAAAAACGAAGGAAACTTTTGACCGACCAGGAATTGAAGTCGGCAGCTAGACTTGGTAAGAAACGCCTTTAATAGAGGTATTATCTTCCCGACGAAATATTTTTGCGTCACTGAACACAAACGGCGCTGCTGCTGGAGAGTATTAAGTGTTTTGAATAGACTTGGATTTTTCTTTTTCTCTAAGTTTCCCAGTAAAAGCCATTGATGTTTACTGTTATAGAAGTCGATCTCCGAACAAAAAAATTGACGGACTTAAAGGAAAGAGGAAGGGTACAGCAAGACCTCCTTTATGGTGCTCTCAACAAGAAGGATAGAAAACTTGGAGCAGAAAGTGGAAAATCATGTAACATAAAAGAGGCCAGTTGAGTTTTTGGTAGCAAAAGTTCAAGTCGCAGAAAGGTGGATGAAATACGCAGTGAAAACACGCCGTCCACCGGAGTTATGGGGAGAACAGCACCACAACACGCGTGATGGATGAAGGGAGCGGCAGGAGGCCTGTTCGTACACGGGGAGGAAAGAAAAACAGCAACAACAACAACGGAATTGAAACTGATCAACAGCCTATTCCGGGGCGTCAACAGCAGGCGCCCCTCAGGCAGCCTTCCTTCACCGGGAAGCAACTCTCCTCAACAAAAGTTTTCCCATAACATGAAGTTAGCCGACCACGTCAGCGGACAACACAAAGTTACCTTATATCGGCTCTCATGCAAACCCGACGAAATTGTTCTCGAAGTGAGGAAAGGTAGAATTTGATGTTAATGAATTCGTATATATTCATCATAATTATGGCGTTTTTCTTCCTGCAATCACATTGTTTTCCTGTGAATGTAAATTAAATGAGAGAAACACAAAAACGCCATCTGAGGAGGAAAAAAATATCAACGTCGTAGAATGTTGAACGTGGAGAGACGAAAAGAAAGAAACAACAAGAGAAAAGAAAACATTACAGGGCAGGATCGTCCCATACATAGCACGTTTCTCAACAACCTTTATGTCTCTATTTACTCTTTTTATGGCCTCGAAACATCAGGTGAGGCGTCAAAACCTTAGCCATCCATCACCGTAACGCACCTAACGACGCCTCTTTGGGTGAATGGATGGACAGGTGGACAGGATGGGCGGGGGGAGGGGGGAAGAGCGGCCGGCCCAGTGTTAATTGCTCTATTATAACATTGTTCTTTCAAGAGTGTTCCGATGAGGGCGTTGGGTGATGTATGTGTGGCCAAGGCTATACGTGGCTCCATTAGGGCACTGAGGTGGTGAATCAATAACGAGGAGAAAGAAAAAGAAGGTTAGAGAGAGAGAGAGAGAGAGAGAGATTCTTTTTATTTATTTTGTATTGTGAAGTGTAAGGTGTAATGATGGTATTGTTATTAAAGCAGATAACGCTGCTTCTCTCTCTCTCTCTCTCTCTCTCTCTCTCTCTCTCTCTCTCTCTCTCTCTCTCTCTCTCTCTCTCTCTCTCTCTCTCTCTCTCTCTCTCTCTCTCTCTCTCTCTCTCTCTCTCTCTCTCTCTCTCATCCATAAAACATCGCTATTACCCTACATTTCCCTCACAAAAAAAAAATTCTCCTCTCTCTCCTCCTCCTCCTCCTCCTCCTCCTCCTTGCCCTTTATACTTTACCCTTCACTCAATCACTCGCCTCTCCCCTCGCCACACCTAACCCTTCCCTCCCTCCCTCCCTCCCTCCCTCCCATTAAACCTTTTCTTCCCTTCTCTTGTCACCCCCTCCCTCCTCTCCATTCCTTCTTTGCGCCATATAAATCCACAAGGCCACCTCAGTACTATAATAATGGGTGGGGAAACCTTTCATATTTCCTTCCTATCGTCGTCTTTCAAAAGCTAAAGGATGATACGGAAACGTCTCTGGGTCTCGGGAAAGGTGTAGATGATGACTGGAGATTTCGAAGGAGTTGTATTACGGAAGGAGCGAATGAGGCAAAGAAGAGTGTAGTGTTTGTAGTGAAAAGTAAATGGTTAGAGGGGAAAGAGGAACATGAAAGGAAAAAGAAAGAAGAGATAGCAGGAAAAGAAATGAAGAAGTATTGAGAGATAAAAGGAAAAGAAATGGAGAGGAAAGAAGAGACATAAAGAGTTAAAGGTGACGATAATGAAAGTGAAATACAGATGTGGGAAAAATATTATTAATAGAAATAGGTGATTGAAACTAACACAAAAAAGTAGATGATAAGTTAGAAAGGTACATGCTGACTGACAAACAGACATACACAACAGAGATGAATACAGACTGATATACATAACCCAGAAAAGAAAACGCTAATGGCGAGGGATACAAAGGAAGCGGGACTCTACAAAGGGCGGTATTGAGTCGGGTGTGAATAGCGATTAAGAATGTAGAAAAATACCACAAAGAAAAGAGAAAAAAAGTGAAGGCGTTTGTTCGTCCGTATTTCCTTTGACACTAGTGAAAAAAAATATAGTAAGGTTGTCGTGTGTGTGTGTGTGTGTGTGTGTGTGTGTGTGTGTGTGTGTGTGTGTGTGTGTGTGTGTGTGTGTGTGTGTGTGTGTGTGTGTGTGTGTGTGTGTGTGTGCGATGAATGGCCTTCCTGACCGTGTGTTAATGACAGGCCAAGTGTCTGCGTGGTGGGGTCGGGGTGGGTCTCTGTATCGAACTCTTCTTTGGGAAAAAATAAAAGGAGCAGAAACAGAGTTCGGTGTCCTGAGAGAAGGAAATGGAGGAGGAGAAGGAGGAGGAGGAGGAGGAGGAGGAGGAGGAGGAGGAGGAAGGAAAAAAAAAACATATTGTAACAAATAAGGGAACGCTTTGAAAATTAGATAATATTTATGTTTATGTTTACAACTTCTTCATTATTTTTGTCATTATTATTATTATTATTATTATTATTATTATTATTATTATTATTATTATTATTATTATTATTATTATTATTATTATTATTATTATTATTATTATTATTATTATTATTACTGATACGCATTGTTTAAAGTATATATCCTCTTATTTCCCTCCCTACCTCCACTCTCAGTACTATCTTTCCCCAAGTTACCACCACCACAACAGCCACCACCGCAACCACTACCACCACCACCACCGCAACCACCACCACCACACCACACCACAACACACCACGCTATCACACCAACACCACCGCCATCACTACAACCTCCATCACCGATCTCCTCCTCATCTATCTACCTTCTCTCTTTCTTTTTCTCTCATACTTTTTTTTTTTACTTCTCTGGTATGATAGTCAACCTTCTAACGTTTTTTTGTCTTCTAAGTATTATTTTCTCTAATGCAGAATTAAAAACAAACAAACAAACAAACAAAGTACAGTATATATCTACGTTTTGTTCATCTCGTATAGGTTTTCAAATAACGGATCAGTGCGAACAAAACATAAACAGGAAGAAATATATGGCATTTGCTACACTCATTTGTTTATCTCGTAGTTTTTCACAATACCGAGCAATGCGAACAAAGCTTGAAAAAAAGGAAAATATATATATGGCGTTTTCTACACCCATCTCTTGTTTCATTCCTTGCGTTAACGTGGAGGCGGCACGAGAGGGGATGCGTTTTGCCCGTTAGTGAAGAAGTGGTGGCGTGGGTGTGCGCTTCCCTCACCTGAGCAAACACGGCCACACGTCTCACTTAGTGCCGCCCAAAATGATGGGGTTGGCGGCGGCGGGTGGGGAAGGGGATGGGATGAGGGCGGGAGAGGGCAGGAGGAAGGAGGAGGAGAAGGAGGCCGCAGTAGAATGTGGGGCCAGAGGAGGATGGAGGTGAAGGGGTAACGCGAGGAAATGGGATGAGAAGGGTGAGAAGGTTCATGGGCAAGTAGAAAGGGTAATGAGGTAAGGCAGTTAGGAGAAGAGACATAAGGAAAGGAGGTGGTGGAACGAGAAGGGTGCTAGAAGAGGGGAGCATAAGGATGAGGTGGGGAAAGGGGATGAGAAGGTTCGTGGGCGAGTAGAGAGGTTAATTAGGATGGGGCATTTAGGAGAGGAGGGGCAAGAAAAGGCGGCGGTAGGATGAGAAGGGACGTGGGGCAAAGAGAAGAGGAGACGGTGGTGTGCGTCGGGAGTAATGAGAAAGAGGTGCATTCAAGAAGCGGTGAAGTGAAGGAACGGGAGTGATGGGTAGCAGTTGTTTGTCGCGGAGAACCCAATTTTCTGTCTTTATCATGCTATCTTACAAACGTATTCGGTAAACCATTCTGTGTGTGTTTCTTTCATATCCCTCCTAGTTCATATTTATGTGGCAGCGGGAATAAGATAAATTCGACACTCCAAACTTGAAAGCACAAAACTAGGGAATATTGCCGTGGCTACATATATCGGAATACTAAATATCGTGATGCTTTGTACGGCGGTTGCATTGATTTGTGTGGGTGTGCGGGCTACGGCTCGCTTCTGACGTAAACGAAAGGTACGGCCACGCTCACATCATTATGTCCATTCACTGCACCAAACCATCCCATTACTAATTCACCTTCGCGCCAGCATGATAGCCGCCACAAGGTTTTTTTTCGGTACTTCATTGACGTCATCGCATTTAGTATTCATATCAGGGGGAAAAAACTACGAAGAAAAAAGCATTACTGAGTTCTAAAAATACACCGTTTGCAAAATGAGGACTGTTTGTCGAACTTTACATTGACAATAGTTAATGTTCATATAATGCTCCTTCATTTTTCTAGAGTATTTTTTTATGTGTGTATGTGAGTAGAAACTGGATGAGTGAGGAATTTAAAAGCGAATGTACACTCCCTTGCTCTTCCACCTACGGCCCATCCTTAACCTTTACCCACCTACACACCACTTTGTCACCGTCGCCTGCACCTGGCCACACTAATTTGCGTCACCTCACACACCTGCACAAACCCCTCCTGCACCCACACACACTTGGGCACACCTCCGCGGCCCCATACAGGCTTCCACGCAGCACGCACGCCTCGCACTCACTCAACCGCACGCACACGCTATGTTCCTCACCACCCCAAAGAGGCTTCCGGAAAGGCATCAAAGGAAGAGCGTAATACGGTCATGCGTAACACATTTCACACTCGCGAGACTGACACGTGTGATGTATTCAGCCGGTGACTTTCACTTTCACCCTCTGAAAAAAAAAACCGCCGCCCGCATATGTTAGCATCGACTTCCAAGAGCAAATTTGATATATCTACATCCGAGGGAGACTTAGATCTGTACTGCGAATATGGTTTAGTTTTTTATTGTGCCATTTTGTAAACTGTTGTACCTATTAACAGTTTTCTGGAAAGTATGAAGGCTTGTGTGGGAGGTGAGTGGGGAGAGGGGGCGTGTGTGTGTGTGTGTGTGTGTGTTTCTTTTGTGTTAATGTCATGTATTCTTTGTGTGTGCGTCTTATGTGTCTCCCCACGTCACTACCATTGCGCCTTGTACTTCATACCACTACCTCCACCTCACCTCCCCCCCGTACCCCAACACCTCCCTCCAACCCTCGTCGGCCCTCCACTATCTTCCCGACCTCCTTCATCCATTTCCTCCTCTCATCCTTCCTTTGTCCTGCTCCTCCTCCACCTAACCACACCCACTATCCTCCCGACTACCTTCTTCATCCATCTCTTCCACTCATTCTTCCTTAGTCCTGCTCCTCCTCCACCTAGCCACATCCTCTAACTTCCAGCGCTCCTTCCCACACACCCCACTACCTCCATCCACCTTTTCTCTATTTTTCTATTTCCACTCTTCTTCATCCCACAACCTCTTTTTTTTTATCCTTCCACTGTTTTCATTTCCTCAACATCCTCTTACTCTCCCCTTTCTCCTTATTTATCTGCTTCACACTCCCTTTTCCACCTCACTACGTCTTTACCTTTACTTAATCTCCGCTTCTTCCCCGCTTTCCCTTACGCCTCTCCACTATCTTTTGTCTTTTGTTCCTTTCCACTCCCCTTGACTCATCTATTCCTCCACCACCTCCTCATATATGCGCACCTCTCCCTTCTTTTAGTCCCCAGCCACCCGAACTCACACGCAAAAACCTTAACACCCACCAGCATTTATCCTCCTCTCTCCTTCTCCTCCTCTTCCTCTTCCTCCTCCTCCTTCTCCTTCTACACCCTTATGTCTCAGAAACCTCTCCCTCCTCCTCCTCCTCTCAGATTCAAACATTTTTTCTCCTCCTCTTCTCTTCCTGCTTCTCTTCCTCCTCCTCGTCCTCCTCCTCCTCCTCGCTCTCGTCCTCCTCTCATGGCCTCCCTCCTCCATTCCTTCGTTCTGAATCCTCGCCTCCATTCTCTCTTCTGTTCTCCTTCAGAGGCTCCTCATCCCCCTCCCTACCTCCCTCCTTCCCTCCCTCCCAGGTTTCGTCTTTCTCTCCGATCTCTCCTCAGCACCTGCGTCCCTCCCTCCCTCTCTTATTCCCTCCCTCCCTCCCTCCCTTCCTCCCTTCCTACTTGCTCAACACAATCTCAGCCTTGCTACTCTTTTTATTTGTTTCTTTCTTTTTCTGTTTTTTTTTCTTTCCTTTTCTTCCCTTTTGTTTATTTACGTTGATTTTTTTTGTTTTCTTTCACACTTTTTATTGTTTCTATTTTTCCCTTCTTTTTTTCTTACATCTCGCCTTTCCTTTTTCGTAATTGTTTCTACTCTTTATCAGTTTTCTTCTTTATATTTTTTTTTCTTTTGTTTATTTCCATTGATTTCCTTCTTCTCCTTTGTTTTCTTGTTTTTCTTCAAACCTTTTTTTATTATTTCTCCTGTTCTTCTATTTTATGCATCTGTCTTTTCCTTTATGTTTTTTTTCTTTTCTTATTTATTTTGCTCTTCATGATGACCATTTTACACTCATTCTTCTACTTACAATCTTTTCCTCTCATTTACCGACTTTACTCTTCTCTCTCTCTCTCTCTCTCTCTCTCTCTCTCTCTCTCTCTCTCTCTCTCTCTCTCTCTCTCTCTCTCTCTCTCTCTCTCTCTCTCTCTCTCTCTCTCTCTCTCTCTCTCTCTCTCTCTCTCTCTCTCTCTCTCTCTCTCTCTCTCTCTCTCTTCTCCTTTTTTTTCCCGGCCTCGACCTCCTTTTTACACAATTTTTCCCTTCCTAAACCTCTGCACTTTACCCTAATACTCCTTCACCTTCCTCCCTTCCTCCTCTTATCTCTCCTCCCTCCTCCATAACTCCTTCCTTTACACTCCTCCCTCACTCCCTCCTTTTATCGCGTCTCTCGCTCTTCATCCCTCCCACACCTTCTGCCTCTTTCCTTCCTCTCTTCAATTATCTCTTCCTCTAAACCCAAATGCACCTCCATCACCTCCTCTCCGCACCTCCTCTCTCCTCTATCAACTCTTTCTTTCCCCCTCTTTCTCTTCATCTTTTCCAGCCTTTTCTTTTTCTTCTCCTCCTCCTCCTCTTCTTCGTCGTCGTCGTTGTTATTGAAATTGACGTTTTCCGATGTATTTTTACCTCTGTTTTTTTTCTTTCTTCCATTTTTTCTTTTCCTTTTTATCATATTCCTTTTTTCTTCTTCAAAACTTTTAATTTTTCTCTTTTTTCTTCTTCTTTTTCTTCCGTGTATAATCTCATTTTATTTTTCCTCTTTTCCCTCCTCCTCCTCCTCCTCCTCCTCTTCTTAATAAAACAATTTGGAGCACTTTACTCTCTCGTTACATTTTCTTTGTCTTATTTTCTCTCTCTCTCTCTCTCTCTCTCTCTCTCTCTCTCTCTCTCTCTCTCTCTCTCTCTCTCTCTCTCTCTCTCTCTCTCTCTCTCTCTCTCTCTCTCTCTCTCTCTCTCTCTCTCTCTCTCTCTCTCTCTCTCTCTCTCTCTCTCTCTCTCTCTCTCTCTCTCTCTCTCTCTCTCTCTCTCCATTACCACTGCTTCTGATGGGGGTGGGGTTGTGGGGGGTGGAGGGAGGGGGGTGGGTAACAAACGGGCTTCGGATTGAAAGAAAGATTTATAACCCTAAAAATTCTTCCTGCCTGAGAAATGTTTGCTAACAGTAAGATTTTCCCGGAATTGGATTTTACTTTTTTTCCTTCACTTCTTTTATTCATTCTTTTCTTTACGCTGCCTGGACCGCCGAGATTTCGTATTTAGATGTGCGTTTTCCTGCAAGAATACCTACGTAAATACCTACATATATCGCACATCTCTGTGTACACACATATAAACATATTATCATATATATTACATACATAAAGCAGAGCATAGAAACATCCTTCCATCCTTTTATATATACATCCCCTCCCGCGTCCTCGCCTCACGCAACTTTCTACTCAAGCTCATCCCTTTACTGTCGAAATCCCTTACCCACGAGTTAACCAGCATCTTCACTCTTTCATCCCTCAAGTAGGTAAACTCTGGAACAATCTTCCTTCATCTGTATTTCCTCCTGCCTACGATTTGAATTCTTTCAAGAGGAGGGTATCAGGGCACCTCTCCTTCCGAAGTTGACCTCTCTTTTGGCCACTCCTCTGAGCGCTTTTTGTTGGAGCAGCGACTAGCGGGCTTTTTTTTTCATTATTGTATCTTTTTTTTTGTTTGCCCCTTAGCGGCTTCCTCAGCTGTAAAAAAAAAAAAAGCATAGTTACATATATACGTGCAGGCATAGGCCTACATACATACATTTATACTTGAATTTTCTTGCTGGTTAATACGCTTATGTTCCGTTTTCTTCCTTGTTAATGATTTTGCTTAAGCCTCCTATCGTAAACCAAGAAAAATTACAAGTTGCCAGCAACAGACTTTCCTTGTAAACTTTTATCTTGAGACCATCGAAGAACAGGAGGTTAGCGGAATGGTCTGACGGCGGCAGGAACATAAATTTTGAGTCGCTCCACAGCATCCATTCTTTATGTACATTCAATCCATTACAGAGTTGATTTTCTTGAAAGGATTGGGATTCTGTCAGTGCTCGTTTTTCATTTTACTCTTTACGTGAGATAAAAAACAATCAAACAAATCGTGGTCCTTAAGCCTGTGATTTTGTTTTGCTTTGTAGTGTTTAATCAACAGACATATGTCTGGAGGACAGCGGATTTTGGAGGAACTCAGCCAGCGAGTGGGTCTTTTTGAATGGATAGAGGGGGCGTAGAGGCTTCTGTTTCACTCATGACAGGCCGCCGCCTGACTGACTGACCCAGTGACTGGATGGAAGAGAGAGAGAGGCATCCAATTAACTCTGACAAGCCACCCGATTGATTGACTGACTTACTAACTGATGCACTGACAGAGGGAATGCCTAACTGACTAACTAACTGATTGACTGACTGACTGGCAAACTGACTTGCCAAATGGAACGCGAATTAACTGACCCTGTGAATGTCTGCTGATCAATTTACACACTAATCTAGGATGTGTTAGTCTGTGTGCAATTAACCATAGACTGATCATACTCTGAATTAGCGATCCCAGTGTGTGTGTGTGTATGTGTGTGTGTGTGTGTGTGTGTGTGTGTGTGTGTGTGTGTGTGTGTGTGTGTGTGTGTGTGTGTGTGTGTGTTATGCCTGTCTGGAGCACGCTGTCTAATAAGAGAAAAAGAGAAAAAAATAAACAACTGTGGACAGAATCAATTCCAAAGGCTTGGACGGGACGGCGCAGGGGTACTTAGAGAGCAAGCAAAGCTCATTAAGAAAATGTTTTATTTTGAAATAGACGGTTTGTGCTCGAAAATGCAACTCGTGTGTACCTCTGAAGCCTCTTAATTTACCATTCTCCTCTTCTTTGGGACAGAAAAGGAAGTTTAAGTCTTTCCAAAACAACAAAACCTTTTACTTGAGCGCGAATCTTAAGATTGTGTCACTGAAATTGTAAATGTTTTCACCCAAGAGTATTGCTAGTTGCTTAACTTAAGTGGCACGAAAATTTTAAAGATTATTGTCCCCCTCCCAGGCACTAACTTCTGCTCCCAAATTATAATTTTCCCTCCCTGTTCCCGGATGCTGGCCATATACATGGGCCTTGTCCGTCCTTGTATGGAGCATGCATCCCATGAATAGGAGTGTTATACCCACATTGCACTTTTGAACAGTGGAGTCAAAGGCTTTCCGTCTCATCAGCTCATTTCCACTCACTAACTGCATTCTATCACTTAAATTCGGCCGCAGTATTCCCAACCTTTCAATTTTCTATTGAAATTCCCATGCTGACTGCTCTTCTGAACTTATTAACTGCATACCTTCACCCCTCCCTTGGCCTCTCTGCATGCGATTTTTTTTCCTTTGCTCACCGTTATGATGCCACAATCAACAATGTGCGGGTTAGTATTTGATTTTTCTCATCACTTGCACCAGTGAATTATGGAACAACGTTCCTTCGCCTGTATTTCCTTCTTGCTACGATTTGAGAGCTTTTCTGAGGGGAGGATCAGGACACCTGAAACCTAATCTGATCCTCCTTTTTGGAGCTCTTGTCCTTTATATGTTGGAATATTGTATTGCATTTTTTCTGTTCTTGTTTTGCTCTTGAGTTGCCTCCTTTGCTCTGAAAAGACATGTTGTTTTAATTGTATCACTGGCTCTAAGAAGCTATACCTCGAAATGCTGATTCAGCAGAATTTTTAAAAATATCAGATAAAAGTGTGAGTTATATCTCCTAATTTCGACCACTTAGTACTCTAAGCTTAAGTTAATAGTGTGAGCTATTGTTTCAAAGTGGCAATCAAATACTCAAGGCCTCGTTGAGACAATTGTGCGGGGAGAAGAGATCCGTGTCTGCTGGCCGCTCCGTCTCGCCAGTCATGTTCATCCCCGTGGAGTGATGATGGCGCTGCGTCGCGGGTTTAGTTTCAAGACAGTGGAATCGCCGGTAACTGGAGCTAACAGGAGTTTATATTTTTGTGTGTTTTGCCTTTGTCCCAGAGAGAGCTGATACAAACTGTTGCCTAGTCAAAGTAGTTAAGAGGGAACGTGGGTGGAAGTGTGCTTTAGTCACGTAATGTACTTGAAATATTTTAAATGTCAAATCGCAATATAGTTGCGTAAAAAGTTTACTATTTTCTCAATGAAACAAATCAAATGGAAATAGTTTTAAAGGATCATGTGTCACCCTCAGGCACGTGAAAGATACAATTAATCGATAAATAAAAGAATAAATGTTACTTGAGATGTCACACACTATTTTATATAAAACATTCATCATCAACGAAAATTTGTTCTGAATCTCTTGGTCGCCAAATCCTTTCCATTAATTATAGTAAAACCTCTCACTGCACTTAACACTAAGTGAACGAGACACTTCTTCGGAGTGACGATGGGTTTATCTTGTCCAGTGATGTGAGTGATGGCAAGCAGATTACTCGCAGAGAATGTATAATGATCCAGAACAAATTGCCTCCGCCTGCATATGACTTTCAATGAGGCGTTTGTAAAGATCAAGTTGACGTGTGAGTGGGCCAGTGGCGCCAGGAAGGAGAGAAGCCAACGCACCGGCCATTCAGCCCTCCTCCACCCCCCTCTTCTACATTCTTTCTGCCTTATAGATATGTCTCCTAAGTAGGAGCATGAACTTTTCTTTTATGTCAGTAAATTACTAGTTTGCTGCTCTTCCTGCCAACCGCACCGGTGACAGTGACTGCCAGCGGTGGTGTCACCGAGTATTAGTAACCTTCTGTGCTGGCATCAACTATCAAGTTTCTAATAGTAACATGACCAAGCGGTGGAATACAGTGTTTACCTTATCTTACTTCCTCTACTGGCCTCATACTGTGACTTCACGCCAAGTCACGGAAAAGAAGTGTAAACGACTCATCAGTGCCTGCACCAGTTGATCAATCCATTAAGTACACGCTGTTTAATATCTGGGAGAGACAATAATCACATGATTTTGCACATTCTTTCACTAGTGCTATTTTTATATATTTTAAATATTTATCGCACGGAAACTCAAACCAACGCCTTCATGTGAAGGCTCAAAAGTGTGCAGCCTATCTTCACAGGCAACAAAAAGCCGTCTTCCTCGAGGCTTGCTAGGAAATTATTCCCAGGGGAACATGCTTCACTGAAAGTGGTGTTGCACAGCGGAGCATAAAGTGCGTGTTATGCTGTGCGTGTCGTCCAGTCGCGGGCAAAGGGTGAATAACCTAAGAGATAAAAGAATACATGTTTGGCCTCGATGCTCCGTGTGTGCCGCCTGCTGCTCTTTCCCTTCCTCAAGCCTGTGAGCACTGAGTGCCTGGAATCTCTTTCTCTTTGCGCTGTTGGCCCTGCATTCCGTCGCACGTCTGTGATACACTGATGGCCTTGTCTGTGTGTTTATGCTGTCTCCGCGCTGCCTCGCCTCCCGTTCTTTATATAGCGAGTCTTAAGAAGAGAAGCAAGCGCCTGCTAGGCTGTTTCCATATCCTGTTGGCGCTACATTGCCCAATCAAGTTAGAGAGATGGGAGTGTCTGTTACTCTGTACAGTTTCTCTGATATACTCTGCCTCTACTTCCGAGTCGGATAGAAGCGAGTGTCTGTTCGTCCGTTTCTGTTTCTAGTTGATGTGTCTTGAATCCTGCTACACTGAGCCGCGCAAAATAACCCTTGAGGGAGCGACAGCCTGCGTGACGGAGCAAAATGGAATATGTCAACAGTGTGTGGATGAGCCTTGCAAGGAGAGAGAGAGAGAGAATCCAATATTTTTCTTATCTCTCGCTCTTTTTATCTCTGTCTCGTCTTATCTGTTTCCCAGGTAATGGAGTTCCGCGCCATTTTGTGCCAATAATATTAGATACAGCCGTCAACGAGAGGCCTTTTGAAAGTCGGTGCTCTTCCGGCTCCACCTTTGATGCAAACGCAATAAGTGGCGGCAAAAAGGGGAGGCTAAAGTGAAATTGTGTATGCATCAGAGAGGGAGATGGCGCGGCCGTTGATAGGGATGAATTTATACGCAGAATCCACGTAATATTCGCCTCCTACTTACTACGCCATCCGCCTTTTCGCCATCCGTGTCCTTATTGGAATTCGTAGATATTCTTTGATCTATTTCTATTTCATCACGATTCCCTATCATCCAAATTTCCAGTCTCATATTTATTTTCTTCCATCACATTTTGTTCGTTATCTCTCTCTCTCTCTCTCTCTCTCTCTCTCTCTCTCTCTCTCTCTCTCTCTCTCTCTCTCTCTCTCTCTCTCTCTCTCTCTCTCTCTCTCTCTCTCTCTCTCTCTCTCTCTCTCTCTCTCTCTCTCTCTCTCTCTCTCGCTCTCTCTCTCTCTCTCGCGCTCTCTATCTCTCTCACTCTCTCTCCCTCTCTCTCTCTCTCTCTCTCTCTCTCTCTCTCTCTCTCTCTCTCTCTCTCTCTCTCTCCTCCTCCTCCTCCTCCTCCTCCTCCTCCTCCTACTCCTCCTCCTCCTACTCCTCCTCCTCCTCCTTCTTATCTCCCCTCTCATGGAATTGTCTTCGTGATCTCTCCTCCACAATCTCAGGACGATCCCTTAGCCACTGTCTTCCCCTCGCGACCCTTCTTCGATCTGCGCTTTTTTCGCGGCGCCTCTTATGGCTCATCCTCTTTGCCTTCACTCAGTACCTCGTCTCTGCCTCTACGGTAATTTTATGTCTTCGATTATAATCTTTGTTTACTCGACCCTTCCTTTCTTCCTTCCTTCTATCACCCTGCTTTGTTTGTCTTGGTGTCTTTTTTTCATATTTCTTTTTCTTCTTCTTTTTTCTTCGCCAGCTCATCTTCTCCCATTCATTTAGTTTATGATCATGCGCTTCTTTTTTTTTTTTTTTTTTGCTTTGTCTTTGTTTTTACACTAATTCATCTTTCATGACTTGTTCGTTCGCAGTGTTTCGAAGGTGAGTCATGATGTGTTCTTTTTTTTGCGTATAATAATTTATTATCATATTTTATACTTCTGATCTTTTTCTGCATAGTTATTTTCTCTAGTTACTCTCATAACTCTGTACATCTATTTATTTTATCTTACCATTTTCCGTTTGTCAGTTCTGTTATATTTTTCTTTATCCACGTACTATGCTATTTATTTATTTTTACTTTTTGCCTTAATCTTCTTTTATGTGAGTGACCTTTGTGCTCACCTTTTCTTCTATTTTACGATATTTTCACTCCTCACTTCGCTTTACTGACATTCATTCAGCGCCAGGTCATCCGTAAAGTATCCGGTAGTTTAATCTCCAATACGACACACCTCTTTTCCAAGTAGTTCTCCTAACTCTGAAGGGGGAACGAGCGGAAACAAAATTGGAAAGAAAGCAAAACGACGCATACTTTGTCACCCGTGAAAGGCTAAGCCACTTTCTCTGTATCAGCCGCTGTGTGCTATCACGTCCCCGGCCTGATTTGTTTTATTGCATCGGCCCGTAAGTTGTGCCTTTAAATTCGTGCACAATACTGTCAAATATTGCTGATCGGAGGCACTGTGGGGTAACGTACTGCAAAACGCCAGGGGTGAGGTGAAGAAGGGGGTGGGACGGCGTGTGAGGAAGATTTTCTGTAGTTTATTGTGTCAACTTTTTATATTTTCCTTCCCCGGGATTTCTATTGATTAAAAATGTTGTTCCCTCGATGTTTACTGCCTTCCCAGGAGAACGTTACGCCTGCAGGAACTCTCACGGGCTGGTTTTATGAACAGTTTGTCTTGACCATTGAGGCTTTTTATGTCATCTTTTTCTCCACTTTCTCTCTCTCTCTCTCTCTCTCTCTCTCTCTCTCTCTCTCTCTCTCTCTCTCTCTCTCTCTCTCTCTCTCTCTCTCTCTCTCTCTCTCTCTCTCTCTCTCTCTCTCTCTCTCTCTCTCTCTCTCTCTCTCTCTCTCTCTCTCTCTCTCTCTCTCTCTCTCTCTCTCTCTCTCTCTCTCTCTCTCTCTCTCTCTCTCTCTACACACACACACACACACACACACACACACACACACACACACACACACACACACACACACACACACACACACACACACACACACACACACACACACACACACACACACACACACACACACACACAAAGGGAAAGGGAAAGCGACTCAATCTCCCACCTCTCTCACCATACACCTGTCCCTCTCCAGCGCACCTGTCCTAATTATTGCAAATCAGCAGGTATCAACGCGCGAGATAATTGCCTGCCATTGTCACCTGGGCCAGACGTAAGCCGCACCTGTCCATGACCCACCAGTCCCATGCTAATTAACCTGTCCTGATGCATCTCAACACCTTTTTTTATTTTCTTTGTTTGGCAGTGTGTGTGTGTGTGTGTGTGTGTGTGTGTCTCTCTCTCTCTCTCTCTCTCTCTCTCTCTCTCTCTCTCTCTCTCTCTCTCTCTCTCTCTCTCTCTCTCTCTCTCTCTCTCTCTCTCTCTCTCTCTCTCTCTCTCTCTCTCTCTCTCTCTCTCTCTCTCTCTCTCTCTCTCTCTCTCTCTCTCTCTCTCTCTCTCTCTCTCTCTCTCTCTCAGTACGGTCATAAAATTCACTTTAGTTTCAGTTATCTACTATAAATTATGGGACAAAAAACAAAGTAACTAGGCTTAAACAATTATGGGTCGAGTTTAGAAACTTTCAACTAATTAGCATTTTTTTCGTCATGTTTTTACCTCGTCGAGAAGTTCATTATGGTGGGATGGAAGGCAAGAGGTACTTTGTTTTGTTTATTTTGCTTCGTCGATGATCAAAATTGTTCATCTGTTTAACTCTTGAGTCTAGGGGAACAAAGCCGGTCTACAGGGTTTGATGATGCAGCCGATCAAGCATGCTTCCAGATCAGACAGAATAGAGCAGCTCGCCGGGAACAAAGGGCGCCAGGCACACTATACCGGCTTGCAATGCTCTGAACAGGCACCAGGGAACCAATGTGCCGTGAATCGTCTGAGTCCATTAACTGCGCGATGCGGGAATACTGTATTGACATCGACTTTTCGACTAGAATCTTTCCTATCCACGTTTATTTGTAACGATGAGAAAATATAAATTCCATTAGAGATCAGAAGCTACATGACACTAAAGCAATACATATAAACGAAATAGGAACGGCTGTAAAATAAAAAAATAAAAAACAAAGAGGGAGAAGTCGTTTTTCTCGTAAGTACAACAACTTTCCGGTCAGGTCAGCTAAAGGTTGTGTCTCCTTGTAAATTTAACGAGGCACCCGACCACCAGAGCGCTCCCCTGAGAGGCTGAGGGAGGGAGCAGACGCAGAGTTGTGGCGGGCAAAGGTTGAACAAAGGGTGGTAAATGTTCTTGGTGCGCAGATGCTGTGGACAGAGGCCTTGATTTCCAGGGTGACTCTTGGGTTGCAGATGTGATAAGCAGACCGAGGAGTAGCTGGACAAAGGATACTGAGGCTTGTATGAGACGGCCGGTGAGTGTAGATGTGTGTAGTAGCGCTCGCGTGGGTGGAAAAGCGCTGGGAATACAGGACGAAGGAGAGGCTGGACCAAGGACGTTGAAGGGTATCGGAGACGGCTATTTGGTCCGAATGTGTAGTAACGGCAGGGAATGGTTGGTTAAGTGGGGGATACGGTGGAACACGGCCACATAGGGAGGGCTTCTGCGCGGGCGTGTTATTCTAAGGGACTGTGAGGTGTGCTGTGTTTGGGGTGTAGTGATTCGAGGGAGGGTGGTGAAGGTGTAAGGGAGACTCGAAATGAAGACTGCTATTGGTTTTATGGACGGATGGAGTCTGTTGTTCTGTATAGCGATGTTATTTTCTCTTCCAGGCCTTGTCGATACGCTCCCTTTCCTTTGTTATTTTATTAGTTTGTTTTTCGTATAGTTTAGTTTTGGAAATCGCTTTTGTTGTTTTCTGTCTCCTCTCACTATTCCATTTCTGCTTCCCATTTCTTCTTCCTCATCAACCATCACTTTCATTATTCTTTCCTCTCCACCGCTTTGATGTTTTAATTGTCTCTTTCCTGTCACTCATTTCTCCATCTATCATCCACCGCTCCATCTAACTTAAACCTCTTCCACCATCCGTCCCTCCACCCGTCACCTTCATGATCTCTCCTCCACCCTTTCACTTGTGCGTTACCGGTTAACAGTTATATATCACTCATCTGTTGTTTGACTTATACTCCCTTTTCGTCTTCTATTACCAATCTCTCAAAATCAGCTATTCTTTCCCTTCTCTATTACCTTTTTTTTCTCATCACCCGTCACTCCCACCCCTTAATTACCCTTTTTCTCATCAGCCGTCACTTCCAACCTTTTATATACTACCTATTTTCTCATTCCCCGTCACTTCCAACCCTTTCCATCGATCATTATTTTTTCCTTCCTTCTCCCTTCTCGCATTCGCATCCCTCTCCTTCATATATTTTGTATCCATATTATCCATCATCCTATCTTCTCATCAGTGATCTGCAGTCTTCCTCCTCTTCTCCACATTTATAACTCTCCTTCCCTCCCTTCATCTTCTTATCCAGCTACTTTATCCTACACTCCCTCACAATTCTCTTCCAACGCTCTTATCACAGCTTCAATGTACTTATTTCCTTTGCTCTTATTGCCTCCCCATCGCTCTCCAGTTCCTTTCTTATCTCCTTTAATGGTAGTCAGTCTGCTTTGTCTATGTACACACCCAGTAAGAGAAGAAGACTCAAGATTCAAGGCGTGCGGTGGGAGGAAGCGTGCACAGGTTATGGAGAAGATTTATAGAGGAGATTGAATACACACACAGCGGCTAGCCAGAGCAGCGGCGGTCTCAGGTGCGCGGCCACGGAAAAAAATAATTAAACGAACCTCAAAGTAAAAGATGAAAGGAAGGGGAGAAGATAAGGGAGGGGTGCTATGGTGATGAGGGTGGTGGTGATCGGCAGGTCATTCACGTCTTTGTGTGTGTGTGTGTGTGTGTGTGTGTGAAAGGGGAGGGTGGAGATGCTGTTTGTGTAGGTATATTGCTTATTTTTCTGTATTTGTATATGCCTGATTTTTTTTATTTATTCTATCATCATTATTACCACCATCATCAAGAAATACCACATCACTGCCTCATGGATACTTTCTCATTTTTTTCGTAATATCAGAATTTACGTTCGCAAATTACGTTAAGCTGCACCTAAATGTGTCCATTCATCTCTACCACTGCTATCCGTGTGACATTTATTTCATACTTAATTGGCTTAATATTTCACACACACACACACACACACACACACACACACACACACACACACACACACACATACAGGTGCGATACACTCCTCATTACTCGTCCTAAATTAGCATAATCGCAACTTGAATCATGAGCGGTGCGTCACCAGGTTCAAAACATCCTCACTCTTTCGGTTCACCGCCACAACACTTCCTGGACGGCACATTGACGCCTTGTATCGGACGGGTGACTTAGACGTAACCCAAAGCACTTCACGGTGACGGTACAGAATCATGTAATCCATAAAAGAGGGGAAAAATGTTATATAGACAGACGAATATGAGTGGCTCAAGCTTATATACTAAAAAAAATGTCATCTTACGTCAGATAAACTTATCTCAAAGGTGGCATAGCAGCTCACCATGATCAATTAGCCATGCATGGGACTTCCTAGTGAGCCTAAGACAGGCGGCGGAGGAAAACAGGACAAACACACACACACACACACACACACACACACACACACACACACACACACACACACACACACACACACACACACACACACACACACACACACACACACACACACACACACACACACACACACACACACACACACACACACACACACACACACACACACACACACACACACAAACACACACACACACACACACACAGTAGGACACTCACCTCCCAGTAGAAGGAGGAGATGAAGGAGTAGTAACAGCCTTGGTATATTTCCCTTCTTCATGTCTGTCGTGGACCTACTCTTCTCTTGACTGTCCTGGGCTCTCCGCGCGTTCCTATCACTCCTCTCCTTGCTGGTCTGTCTCACGCACAACTTACTCGCACCTCCCTGTCGTCGGCGGCATAGCTCAAGAGTGTTCACCGGTACTTAAGGGTAAAGAATTATACTCTCAGCCTGATGCACTCTTTCAAGCAGCCTTTATTTCGCTCTCCCTCAACTTTTCGGTCAGCCGTAGTTAGTGTCAGGGAACAAGAACACTCGACAGGACTGATTCGCCGTTCCGCGTTCGGCACGAGACCGCTACCAATCCGCTTGAGGAAGTGCCGAGGAAAGCCTGCGTGCAGGCGAGACGAAAACTGGCGCAACCACACGTGACTGAGCGTCTACCCACACTGGGGAGTCGAGCGCCTGCTGAACCCTCGGAGTGACTGGACCGGTCCAGGTTGCCGAAGGTTGCATTCTGCTTCTGTCCATTATGCAGCCTGAGTCTTTTCGTGCTGGAATGGTCTAAAATAATCGATTCCGAGTACAAATGTTTAGTTAAATTGGTTGGATGTCAGGAAGTTCAGGTTCCGAACTGGTAGACGAGATCAATAATTCTCCTTCCTCTGGCCTGGAACGGAGCGGCGTCGCGCATGCCCCAGCTCGGCAGCCGACACCGCCGCTGCCCGCAAGGAGGAGAATCAATGTGTTTTTCTTTTGCAGGGTTGTACGTGCCAGTGCTTGAGCTTACTAAGGGAAGCGCATCCCCACAGGTCACAGAGACACAGAAAAACAGGAGCGAGGCGCCCTCGTACCACTTGCAGGGCGGGCCGGTCGGCGCGGCCTTGCGTGTCGGCCCTGCAGTGGCTGAGGCTGCTTGCCGCCCGGCACGCAGTAAACCATTCATTGCTTACCTGTCGCATAGCATCAGGACCTAATTATTTACCTGTAAACCTGGGATATTGATATCAAGTATTCTTTTATCTCCGCCCGACGTTTTGCACCACCATGAATATCATAACACCGTCTGTTAGATTTTCTTGTTGGGGGGTTGGACGGGTGATTTTTTTTTTCTTTATTTTTGCAATTAATGGCACACAGGCGACAAGTTTTAAACGTACTACTTGCCCACGTCAGTAGAGGCTGCGTGCGGCGTGCTGGACACGGGGCAATGGTGCGTACGGGCAGTGTAAAAACTTTTTGAAGTATCCTGTAATTCTCTCTCTCTCTCTCTCTCTCTCTCTCTCTCTCTCTCTCTCTCTCTCTCTCTCTCTCTCTCTCTCTCTCTCTCTCTCTCTCTCTCTCTCTCTCTCTCTCTCTCTCTCTCTCTCTCTCTCTCTCTCTCTCTCTCTCTCTCTCTCTCTCTATCTCTCTCTCTCTCTCTCTCTCTCTCTCTCTCTCTCTCTCTCTCTCTCTCTCTCTCTCTCTCTCTCTCATTCGGAACATTGATTTACCCTTTATATTTATGTCACCCAAAGTCATCTGCCAATGTATGTTATCTAGTGGCCGTAGATGAACAGATAATAGAAACATTCGTGAGCTTCACTGCCGTTGCTCTACGCACTCGATAAGAACAACTACAGCATCAACACACACACACACACACACACACACACACACACACACACACACACACACACACACACACACACACACACACACACACACACACACACACAGGCTCATTCATTTCTCCACCTAAATTTCCTTCGTTTCTCGACCCTCCACTAACATTTTTTTTCTCTTTCTTCTTCATTGACCTCCCCTCCTGTTGCCCTTGTCCCATCAAGTGAAGCCAACGTGCGCATATTGCAAGCAAGAGTCTACTGAAGGAGCACCCACAACCTCCTTCCTCTTCCCTCCCTTGCCTCCTTTCTTCCCTCCTTCCCTACTTTCCCTGTATCCCTCAACCTTCCTTCCAAAGCCCCCTTACATAAGCATATTGCAACTGGAGTCCACCATTGGAATACTCACTATCACCCTCTCCTTTTTATCTATCTATCCATTCCTCCTCTTCCTTCCTCTGCCTCCCTCCTTCCTCCCTTTTTCTCCAGTATCTCTCAGCTGTCTTTCCAAAACCCCCTTTACATACGCGTGGTGCAAGCAGAAGTCCACTGTTGGAATACGCACTACTACCTTCTCCCCTCTGTCCTCCCATTCATTCCTCCTCTTCCTCCCCTGTAGTTCTGAACCCTCTTTCTACGCACTTTCCCCCTCTCCCCTTTAATCTTCCATCCATTCCTCCTCTTCGTCCCTCATTCTCCTCTCGCTTTCATCTTGCCCTGTATTTCTAAACCCTTTTTCTACGCACCTTCTCCCCCTCCCCCTTAACTTTCCATCTATTCCACTTCGTCCGTCCTCCTCCCCTCCCTTTCATCTTCCCCTGTATTTCACAACTTTCCTCCTCCGAGCATCCATAAACACTCGACCGATATCAAGAGGTTCAGCAAGGCCGCTTCGCCCCGCCGCAGCGCCGCACAGTCTTGGCCGCCGCTCCTGAGTCTTACCTTGATCCCACGCTTGCATTCACCGGGGTGGCCAGGCACTCCAGGACCTGCTCTTCTGCGGGTGCTTGACGCTGGGAACGATTAAGAAAAGACATTTATTTTGTATATGGTATAAGAGACAGACCAAGAATCAAAAGAAGTATAAAGAAATGCCCATAGTTTGCTGTTCCAATGTAAAATAAATACATATAAAAAAAGAGGGCCAGATTAAGGCGATTTGATGCTCCCCTCTAAAAGTTGTGGAAAGTAGAAATCACAGTGGGAAAACAAAGCCCAGATTCCCTACATCCAATTAGCCTTGTTTTTTTTTTTTCTTTTTTTCTTGTGTGTGTGTGTGTGTGTGTGTGTGTGTGTGTGTGTGTGTGGAACATGGAAATCCTCTAACTTTTTTCCCAGGCTTCTTCCGTGCGTGAAAGATTGTTATAATAAATCTGCAACTAGTTCAAGCCTTTTTCTTCACCCATAACACAAATATACTCATCTCGCCTTTGACATTATAGGAAAAAGCAACATGGGTGATTGACGGAATACATCACCCTGGCCTCACCTCCCCCGCTGCCTGCAGTCTCATTTTTCTAACACCTGCTGTCAGCACTCTCACCTCCTCTCCACACTGCAGCGGTAAATAAAAGTGTGCGTGCGAATTTTGAAATGCAAGCAGTCTGACCTTTAGCGCAGACTTTGTGCGAAAGAGTACTGGGAGCAACTCCGTTTTTCATTTCGAGTTTTCCTTCTTCGTAAACTGTTGAATAATTGGTAAAAGGGGAAGAATGAAAAGAAAGAGGAGGAGGAGGCGGAGGAGGGGAAGGGGGAGAAGAATTGAGAAGAATGAGCAGGGGAAAGAAGAGGAGATGAAGAAAGAAAGGAGAACGAGGCGCATGGGAAGTAATCGAGTTTATTCCCTCTCTAATTGTACATGACATTTACCGCGTTAAAATCAAAGTGTCGTCGGGGAATCACTTGAGTTATCTTTGGCAGTGTGTTATTTGTCACGTTGCTGTTGATTTCTGGGAGTTATTGACGTAAATATAAACTGCACAAATATTATCTTTCGAAACTCATATTTTCTTTGCTCTGGTATCTGTATGTGTATTCATGTTGTGCGCACGTGTTATTCTGCCAGTTTTCATATTCTTTATTCTGCGACGGATCACTTGTGGTCTGCTGAGAGAGAGAGAGAGAGAGAGAGAGAGAGATTTTGGGATTGGTAAGTAAAATGTTGTTGTCAAAGAGGAACTGTTCACTAGATTGATACAGACTTTTAGACAGGGTTGCGAAAAATAAAATCGAAACTATGGCTAAAATAAAGTTTATTTATATTGAATAAATGTTCTACACGAGAAGTTCGGACATTTAAAAAAGGCAGTAAAAAGAATCGCTATCGTGAAATGTCATATCATGGTCAATCAATTCTGCTGGGCGCTTACGACCACCACCACCACCACCTCCATAACCACCATCACCGCCACCACCATCACCATCACCGCCACCACCATCACCATCATCGCCAACACCATCACCATCACCGCCACCACCACCGCAGCTACTACTACCCCTCCCCCTACAACAATTACCCCAACCATCTCCAGCTCCATCACCATCTCCGCTATCATCATCACCACTATCACCAACACCGGATTTCACAGCCTACCGCCACACCCACCACCATCACCACCATCATCACCCAAACGACCACCAGGGTTAGCACAACCATCAGCACCACAGTCACCACTACCCTTAACATCACCGCCCCTACCACCACCACCACCACCACCACGTGTGCCACAATCATCACCGCCCCCCTCCCCGCCTTCCGCCGCCATCATTACTAAACCAAACTGATTTATCTTGCGTTCATGAGCCAAGGCACCTTTTTTATTATTATTTTGGGTGTTTTTATGTGTGCGTGCGCCCTGGAATGCTTGGCGTCATTTCATTATTATTAATAGAGTACGATGAGTTTAATTAGAGGTTCTTGAAGAAATTATTGCGGAAAGCCAGGGAATCCTCTCTTTTTTTGCCTTTCCTTTTTTCTTCTCTTTCATCTTCTTCTTTTTATTTTTCTTATTATTAGTTTTCTTTTTCTTTTTCTCCTTCTTCTTCTTCTTCTTCTTCTTCTTCTTCTTCTTCTTCTTCTTCTTCTTCTTCTTCTTCTTCTTCTTCTTCTTCATTATTTCTACAGCGTAACGATACTTTATGATACCAGCCCATGTATAATCGCCCACGAGTATCACAAAATTATCCGTCACTTCCGCCAGAAAATACATGAAAGGCAGTATAACATTCGCTGACGCGGGGCGGATCGATGAGACATACAGCTTGGCATCAGAAGAGGAGTGTGTGTGTGTGTGTGTGTGTGTGCGTGTGTGTGTGTGTGTGTGTCTAGAGGGGGATACGGAGAGAGAGAGAGAGAGAGAGAGAGAGAGAGAGAGATGCGTGGATATCGCCAGGCAACTCTTAAGGTCATGCGAGCGTGTGTGTATGTTTGCGCGTGTGGGTGGGTAGAGTGAGCCATTGAGACGTCGGCACATCCGCCCGACAAAAGGACCCATCGCTATAACAGCAGCCGCTCTTTGCCGCCGCCCTTGCTGCAGAAAGGGACCACTGAAGCCTTGAAGGTCATCACAAGGGTCTACTCAGGCGGAGAGGATGAAGGCCTTTGCGGTGTTTGTAGAAGGGAGGTGGGAGTGGTGGAGAAAGGGAGGATTGTGGGTGTTATCATGTATGGTGGTGGAGATGGTGGTGGTGCAAGAGAGGGAAGATCTCATAATGAACACCACTGAGTGCCGGGGATCGAACCCGGGCCTTCTGAGTATAGAAATCAGGGCAGCAAACCAACTACGACACCGATGAACTAAAAGGTCACCGCGTCAGAGCTCAGAGGCCGCTTCTGAGGCCAATACCTGACGCCCCAGACCCGCACTGTGGACATGAAGGTGAAAGTGACCCCGCTCACACTCGTAACTGTCGGAAACGCTTTTAATCAACCCTTTATGGCACATACGGCGTATATAGACATTAGAGAAACTGCATTAACACAGTGAAAATAACCCATAATGAACACCACTGAGTGCCGGTTGATTATAAGCGTTTCCGACAGTCACGAGTGTGAACGGGATCACCTTCACTTTCATGTCCACAGTGCAGGGCTGGGGCATCAGGTATTGGCCTCAGAAGTGGCCTCTGACGCGGTGACCTTTTAGCTCATCGGTGGCGGAGTTGGTTTGCTGCCCTGACTTCAACTCAGAAGCCCCGGGCTCGATCCCCGGCACTCAGTGGTGATAGTGACAAAATAACGTGTAGTGATAGTGGTGGTGGAAGGGAAGAGTGATGTTGTTTCTGCTGATGATATGGTTGATGGTGATGATGATGGTGATGATGATTGGGGTGATGATAGTGATGACGATGATTGTGACTGAATTTATGTCCCAGATATCGTGCATCATTCAGTATTTCACCCGTGTAATCACCTACACACACACACACACACACACACACAGGAGTATATCTTTCTGCATCTTTTCGTAAGGTTCTTCCGTCACCTTGATTGACACCATTATGCCGATACGATGAAGAAAAATTACCTGCCACTCGTCCGCAATTTTCTGTCATATTCGTCATTTCCGGACAACGACCCAAACCTAACGATCATCGGGTAAAGGAATCGGTTTAGCATGAATACTTTACGAGGGATAAGTTCGTGTGTCTACAGTTTTATACTCTTTTTTTTCGCGTGGTTGGAGGCTAACGTGTCCTATACATTTTTTTCCGAGGTTATTTTCTCGATGTAATATTCTGTTTCCAAGAATTTTATGTTAATCTAAGACGTCCTGAAATTGGATTACCTAGAAGAAAATATTAAATTATATAATATTGAAAAAAAAAAGGCAAATGACCGTATGGCGAGTTGAGAAAGGCACGGAATGGCTAGCGATGAGAGGAATGTACGTGGAACCTGAAGAAGAGGGACATATAATGGAAGGGGCATAGATAATGTGTCCATGGTGCACTGGGGGAGGAACTGTTGTCTATATGAAGGACTATTACATGGTAGGAAAAGGAAGGAAGATCTGCCTAACTAGAGGTAGTGACTGCATGGCTGACTTGCTGAAGGTTATTCATGGTGTACTTGCTGGAAAATGGAGGGACCGTATGCATGTCGCTAAATGGGTGTGGGAGATTGATAAAGGGAGGACCCGATATGCATGGTTAGCTGGGAGAGTAAGGATTGGGTGAGGATAGAGCGAACCGGATGCGTGGGAGAGTGGCGAGTGTGCACTGGCTGTTAGGTAGAGTCACTATATGCATGGCTGGCTGGGAGAGTAAGGAGAGGAGGGGAGGGAAAGGGAGGAAAGGGGGGCTGACTAGCTGGTATTATGCAAAGTGTGAACCATGAACATGAACTCTGGCCGGCGGTGATGTGCGGGGGTCGATCCTAGTTTATGCATCCCTTGGAAGTACACCATCAGCGAGGGCATTAGAGCTGAATTTACGGGACCTACGGTCACTGTGGAAACTGTTTTGTGCGTGTCTGTGTGTGCGTGTGTGTGTGTGTGTGTGTGTGTGTGTGTGTGTGTGTGTGTGTGTGTGTGTGTGTGTGTGTGTGTGTGTGTGTGTGTTTAACTTTTATTTCACTCGAGCCATTTCCAGTATTTCACGGATTTCCGTTTTAATTTGTGTATGTATATTTATGTATATAAACCTCTTCGTTTCCAGCCGTTTAGATACGCGTGCAATATCGTCAACCATTTTCGTATACTGCAGTCCACCGTGATAAGCCAGACACACACACACACACACACACACACACACACACACACACACACACACACACACAGCACGCACGGAACGAAGAAAAATCTAGCTCTGACGACTTCCACGATGGAGCACAGCAGCTGGGCGTCGGGTATCGGAACAGAAAGACCAAACAAAACCAGGAATCCACATCGGAGGTGGAATTCGACGCCGGCAGCTCCGACTCCCCCTCCCTTCCTTCCTTTTCTCCTCCCTTCCTTCCTTCCTTCCTTCCTTGTTTCCTTCCTTCCTTCCTTCTTTCCTTCCTTCCTTCCTTTCTTCCTTCCTTCCTTCCTCCCTCTCCGCCTCTGACTCAGCGAAGCGCATGGTGGTCACGGAGAAGGGAAAGAAGGGAAGGAAACGAGAAAGGAAAGCCTCAAAGACGGAAGGAAGGAAGAGATGAAATTGGCGGAGGGAATGGAAGAATAGAGAGACTGTCGGAGGGAAAGTGGAGATTGGAGAGTTGTGTAAAAGTTAAGAGCAAAATTTTAAGGTTGCTCCGCTAGAGTGAAAACAGAGGAAATGACATGAAGGAGATTCCGCGTCTGGAGAGCAATAGAGAGGAGGAGAGTGAGTTACTGGAGGTGAAAGATAATGCCAAAAATTGAAAAGGACTAGCAAGGGAGACGAGGATTTGTGGGGCCGATGCCAGGCGCAGAGAAATGAAAATCGAAGGAGAAATTGTGTGAAGAAATGGGGTTATCGTATGCATGAGTATGTGTGTGATGAATGGTGTCCTCATAAAGTAAGCGGATCAGACGAATCATATTTTTCTCGAATTTTGTACGCTTGAACACCATTGCAATACGATCGAGAGCTATACACGGTTAACGAAATACACCCACAGAAAGAGTTTAAAAGAAGTAAATGAACGTAAAGAATTTGGGAGCTCAGGGAATGCTGTAGCACAAAACATGAAAAAAAAAAGTATTACAGGCACTGATAAATGGAAGAAAAAACAAGATCATATACAGTACAAACTTATCCTAACTGTTTTATGACCCAGAAAAAAGGACAAATATGAATGGAATGATGTTTATATGGTAACGATGCACAGTGGTGGCGAGGAAGGGAGCGAGGGAGGGAGCGTGTAAGAGGCAAAACACATCATAAATACACCACAGGACACAGCGGCACGGGAGAAAGATTTTGATGCAGGGCGTTGAGGCGGAAGAATGCACTCCCGTTGCCCGTGAAATATTGCGATGGTGTTTCATGTTTGAAGAATGGGAGGTGCATTTTTCATGGCTGTTCCTCTTGCGACAACGGCGGTAACTTTAACCTTAATTATTCATCTCCTTTGGTGGGTCGAGAGAGAGAGAGAGAGAGAGAGAGAGAGAGAGAGAGAGAGAGAGAGAGAGAGAGAAATCAGACGAAGAAAACAAAATGGAAGAAATGGTTTAGTAGTTGGAAAGACTGTCATGGCTGATACTAACACATGGATGGGAGAAGAAGGAAGAGGAAAAGGAAGAGGAAGAGGAGGAGGAGAAGGAAAGATGAGTAGGTGAATGACCCAATGGAGGATACTGGAGATAATGTAAGGAGACACGAGAGAGAGAGAGAGAGAGAGAGAGAGAGAGAGAGAGAGAGAGAGAGAGAGTATTATTTTTGCATTGTTGAGGAAATGCAAATGATGGTTTAATTCCTCCGTATACAAAAGATTTTAGTTTTAAGCTCTGCCCCGGAAATGCGTGAGCGTGGCGCTGATTCGGCTCCATCGACCTTGACCTTGACCTCAGACGCTGCTGGTGGGTGGCCTTGGATGAAAGACTGCTTTTATTTTTTTTCTTCATATTTTTCATGATTTTCCACTCCTCCTCAATTAGTCCCCCTTCTTCTTTCCCCTCCCGTTTTCACCCCATCTTCCCTCCTACTCCCTCCCATCCCATCCTCTTTCCTCCTACCCCCTCCCATTCCATCCTCTTATCCTACCCATTCCCATTACATCCTCCTTCCTCCTACCCTCCTCCATTACCTCCTCTCCAGGCCCCCTCCTTTCCTCGACCCCACCCCCCCCTCCCTGCTCTCTCTGGAGTCTCCTCGTGTTTCAGTGAGCTGCGTCGTAAAAAGAATATTTTGAAGCAATAGCGAAATGCGTTAATGGAGATGTACATGAATAACACGTGTATTTACTCGCTGGTCTAGTTTCTTTTTAATATCTCTAACTTTTTATTTATTTTTCATGTATTTAATTCCTATACTGATACACTTACAAGCTGAGCGTTCATGAAATCCTCCCACTTATAAAATGTTTTCGAGCAATTCTTAGTTATAAATATTTAAGTTTCTCTCGGCCTGTAAGGGGAGACAGAGAACATTCGTAAGGCTGTAGAAGACAGACGAAGGCGTGTGCGAGGAAGGCCTAGATGTTGAGCGGTCAAGTAGGTCGGCTGGAGCCATTAAGAAATTATGAGGGGAGAGGGGAAAGGGTTCACGGTCGTGCGAGGGTCCAGCCGGCACCTCTTCCTGGCTGTACTGATGCACGCCACAACTGGAAGGGATATGGGAAGCTTGAGTTTACCCGCGGTGAGAGAGAGAGAGAGAGAGAGAGAGAGAGAGAGAGAGAGAGAGAGAGAGGCAATTATCGAACATTATAAGAATACACGTTTCAATGGCCTGCTTTCCGACCCGCGTCACCTGGACAGGATGCAGGGCAGACAGAGGATGGTACGAAAGACAAGAAACATTTGATATTAGTGCGGGTGTTCGAAATATTAATCGAATCTGAAGGAATTAGCAACTGACGCTGACATTATCCTCTTCAGATTACTCTTTTTCACCAAATATTAGTGTAAAATAAATCAGTATGTAGTCAGTGGTATGATTTTTTTTATGTAGTCGTTAACATTTTCATTTGCTTTATCCCGTTCATATTTTTCCCCTCCTGCCATTTTGTTTATATTTTTCGTGTTCGGTATCGGTAACTTTATATTTTGCCGTGTGAGGTTTAGCCCTGCATCATGCCCAACTTGTATTTTGTTCCCCCCTTGCGTGTATCGTGATGTTATTGTTGCTGCGCCTCTCATCCCTCCTCGCCATCCTGCTGTAATCCCTTGGTGGGGGGACTGGCGGAGGGAGGAGCCTTGAGCTGCCGGGGGCCTGTGAACAGCGGCAGCGCTTCCTAGGGACTGCCGGAGCTAAAATTTCCTGTGGTCCCTCGAGGCATTTGGGAAGAGCTGCGATCCTTCTCCAGCTATTGTCTGCTGGCCTGGATCCCCGGGAGGAGGGCCGAAGCAGGAAGAGCCAGGGAAGGGCGTGGAGTGGTAGTGATAGTCGGCGAGGGGGTTAGAAGGCTAGGAGCGGGTGGAAGAGGGCGGTATTGTCAGGAAGGGGCTGGGTGGGAAGGCGGAGGAAAGTGCGACTCGCATGACAGAGAGATTATCCGGCCTCTGAGGACAGCCGTGGACCACTGGAAGGGTTCTGTCACTAGGTGCAACGCTCGGGTAAAGTAGTAAGACTTGGGAAGCTTTTATCTTCACCTGACAGTGTAATATGAGGTGTATAGGTCAAGTTGTGCTGGCAAAATTTATTATTTTACTTCATTTTTGTCACAGAACGAAATGCTAATATCCTAACATATTGCTCATCAGCAGATTGATTTATACTCAAATATAAATAGGAAGTAATGTATAAACTGACAATATGATAGAATTAACAAGTAAGGCACATAATCATTGAATTCTGCGTTGCCTCTCAGCTCTGATATTCCATCCGAAGCCTGTTTTTGGGCGGCAGGATCATTAACTCCGCCACATTTGCTTTATCTTTGATCTCGACTTTGAGCCACATGCATGTTTCTCGTTATGACCAGATGAGGCTCTGTTAGTTATATAAATAGTTGTATGTTTTATTTTGGAAAAGGTATCAAGATTGGCAAACTATGCGGTAATTGAAGGACGGTCATGCATGAATTTGTCTTTTCTAATCTTTTATTGGTATTTCGTAGTTTGAGATTATATTTACGTAAGTAGGACAGCTGTGAAGATAATAGATAATAATTATAATGAAGCCAGAGTTTTTTTTTCATTTACAGCAGAGGAAACAGCTCAAGGCAAACAGTAATGAAAAAAAAGCCCAATACTCACAAAATAGACACTAGAACATACACAGCTCTCCATGCAGGTCACTCAATGCACCCTGACCCTCATATTGAATAAACCGTTGGTTATCGACAGCCTTCGCCAAAAGGAACATGACTTTGACGGTGTTCAGCACCTGTCTCAAGAAACTTGTTACCTGCGGATAATCCTGGTAAGGGAAGAGGCTGGCAGGGCGAGGGCAGGTTCCGGCGCGGCGTGTCCCAGACTCTTAGGCGAAACGGAGCAGCAGCCTCTCGATCGGCTCCCGCCATGCTCTGCCATCCCTTCGTCTCTCCGCCTCCCTCACCACCCCTTTAGTCGATTTTTTGCCTTACTTTTCCTTCCTCAGTCCTCTCTACCGTCACACACTTCCCCTTGCTTCTGTTTTTTTTTCCTTTGCTGTTCCTTCCTCTACCCTTGCCTTCAGCCTTACCTCTCTTTTTCTCGTAGCATTGGGATACTCCTCTGCTTTCGTATCCACGCCGATTCCTTGCGTTCTTCACCTTCCTGCGGCATCTCTAACCTCTTTCCTGTTGATGTGCTTGCTCCTCATCTATACTTTTTAATCTTTTTTTTTTCTCTAACCCTCTAGTCAACCTCTGGATCTCTCAGCCGTCTCGTTACAAGTCTCTCATCAGCTTTCTTTATTTTTTCCACTCTCTGTCATTCTTATAACCTTCAAACTCCTTCAGCCTTTCCCTTGCTTCCCTTCCTCGTACCTGTCCTTCCCTCCCTGTTCGCCTAACCTTTTTATTTTGTGCCCAGTTAATCCTCCTTTCATGTCCTCACAAGCAACGTTTACCATGGTTTCTTGCCTGTATAACTCCTTTCATTCTTCAACTTTTCCTCTATTTCTATAGCTCGTCAGCCCTCCCTCTTCAACTCTCCCTTAATAATTACCATATTTTCGTTTCTCTCAAATCCTCTCTCCTTCTCTTCGTTGTCTGTCATCTCGTTGACCTCTATACGCCTTGATTTTCCCATCCTTCTGTACTGTTTTTCCTCGTCCACCTCCTCCATCCTGTTGACCTGTGTGTTTCTACCTCAAACTCCATATTTCCCTTGGCTACCGTCACCTGAAGACCCACTTCAATAAAGTCTTGCCGGCCGTTACCTAGAATGGTGGGTTGCTGTCACGCCCTGTTTGCTCACTCGTCTGATTGCATCATTTTTTTGTCTGGTGGTTTGTTTGTATGTGTGTTTGTCTATCTGTCTGGAGGTTTCTTTGCTCGTATGTCCTTGTCTGTCTCTCTGTCTGTTTCCATTAAAGGTAACTTGCTTTATTATTGTTTTCATTAGTGTGTTTTCAGTGTTATTCCGTGGTCTTCATATAATTTTTTCCCTTGTAATTGTGCATCAAACCTGTTTCTGTAGCTCTTTCAGAATAAAATAACAGCCACACATTTTACATTAAGGATTCAAAAGCAAAGCGCATGTTTTATATCCTTTTCGTTTCATCATTTTGTGTTTATGAAAATAAAATTATTTGTTAAAAGAAAAAAATGATTCAACAAAAGTGCGTCGGCAGTCATCAAGGTTATCCTCAGGTGCTCACAGGTGCTCCACGCTGAATAATCAAGACCTGGTGTTGACCAGGTGTACACACACACACACACACACACACACACACACACACACACACACACACACACACACACACACTCTTTGAAGCAGAGCCCAGCCACAGTTCTTGTTACTTCCAACACTGCTATATCGACCGTGGCGGCAGGAGGTTCTCATCCACCGCCGAAAATAATTGAAAGCGTAGAATTGATGCACACAAAAAAGTTGGTCCGTGTTGTTAGTTGTCTGTTGGACCCATCAATGCTCGTTAGTCGTGTGTCGGCCACATCAATGCTCGTTGCCCTGTGTTTATTGGATATGTTTGGTGAGTAAAAGAAAAAGTCGAAAATAGAACACATTGAGGTCTCAGTCTTAGTAGTCTCTGTGGTTGTTACTGAAAAGCGCCCTTTATATGTACATCAATATTTGCTTTTCCAGTTATTGTGGTAGTTTATCTGTCTGCTATGCTGGTGCTGTACTGGTTGTTGCTCGTGTACTGACTGTGTGGTTGTATTCTTTGTCGGACTGGTTGTGGCACTGGTCATGCTAGTGATTATTATATTGATATTTTACTGGTCTTATTGTTATTTTATTATTCTTGCTGCAGTGGTTAAGGCATTAGACATTTTGATTTGAGATACTGGTTCGTATAATCGTTTTTGAGGTGGATGTAATGCATGTTGTACTAACTGTTGCACTATCTACATTTTGTCATATTGTTTTTTTAATGGTTCTTTCGCTGGATGTTTTAATGGTTGTTGCCTGTATATATTGATTTTGTTATTGGTTGTTGTGGTGGTTACCTGGCAAAAGCGAGATTGTGAGCCATTACGTTAATTTATCCCGAAGCTTTCCGAGGAGGCGATGCATATTTTTACAGATAGGAGAGTAGCTTAATCAAGGACTAAAATCATTAAAAAAAAGCGCGTATGTACTACAGGGGTGGGGGAAGAAAAATAAGAATGAGGCGATGCGGCACTCAGGTGAGGCACATTAATTAGACAAAGGGGGACCATCGTGGTGTCAGAACGTGGCGTGTGTTGCGTTTTGTTGGCGCAGTTTTCCGTCGTTGGGGCCGCATGGCGTCGATAGGTTTAAGCTTATCAGATGCGAAATGCAGGTCGTTCCGGGACTAACGGGTGTCTGGGTATGTGTAATGAGGCACCGTTGCCATTGAAGAGCCGGGCTTCAGGGCGTAATGGCGGTGTTGTGGTGGGAATGGTATGGGAGGAAGGCTGGATGGCTGGCTGGCTGGCTGAATGGATGGCAGACAGACTCGTGTTGGTGGATGCGTGACTGGCTGGCTGACTGGCTGGGTGGCTGAATGGATGGCAGGCAGACTCGTGTTGGTGGATGCGTGACTGGCTGGCTGACTGCCTGACTGGCCTTGTCTATTTTGTTTGTTGCAATGTTTTGAAAGGCAGACTGACTGGCATGACTGGTTGGATGGAGTGAGGGCTGCCGAGATGACTGGTTGGGTGGCTGAGTGGGTGCCTGGCTGCATGGCGTGTTATTTGTGTGGGCAGACTTGATGGCTTTGTCTGTCTAGTTTGTTGAAAGGATTTAAGAGGAGGACTGACCCGACACACACACACACACACACACACACACACACACACACCACATGCATAAGAGGGCATAAAAGGGCATAAAAGGACGAGAGAGAGAGAGAGAGAGAGAGAGAGAGAGAGAGAGAGAGAGAGAGAGAGAGAGAGAGAGAGAGAGAGAGAGAGAGAGAGAGAGAGAGAGAGAGAGAGAGAGAGAGAGAGAAAATAATTGATCAAGAGTGCACTGACTTCGGTAATAAGGTTGATTAATGTTGAGTACGCCGGCATTACTCTTGGCGAGCCCGAGGGAGTAGCTGCGGGTCTTTGGTAGCTTGAGCAACTTAGTCATCAAAAGTTGGAGCGAGTTAGGGATGATTAGATGTGATTGCCCTTACTTTCTTAGACTCTGTGTCCTGCTGTGTGTGTGTGTGTGTGTGTGTGTGTGTGTGTGTGTGTGTGTGTGTGTGTGTGTGTGTGTGTGTGTGTGTGTGTGTGTGTGTGTGTGTGTGTTTTAGAGTTCCCGACGTTTCAACCCTTTACCCCCCCCCCTCCCCCTCCCCCCCCCACACACATTTACGTTCATAAGATGAGTACTCACTCAGTAGGGTAAACGTTGCGGTGTATAGCTTCATTAGCTTATGATAACCTGTCTCTGTTTGATAGCCCAAATAAGCTGTATAGCGTCATTAGTTTATGGTTACATGTCACATTCGTTTAAAGAAAAAAACTTACCACTGGTGTACTTACCGTCATTAGCGACTCTCCTTTGACCTTTACCGTCTGTCGTGTATCGCTCTGTAATTACCTTGTCATTTATATTTTTCTGCTCCTTGCCATCTCGTGTGTGTGTTGTTGAGATGCTGACACGTGCGTATGTTAAGTAACTGCTATATTGTATTTTTTTTTACGGTTTCATATTAAGGTGATTTTTATCTCTATCTCCATGTCATTTATTAGAAAAAATATCATGTCGAGAAAAATAAGTGGAAGTAGAAGCCGGAGAAATATAAATAATGGATCTTTATGACATTCCAAGTACTAACGATATTAATATAGAAGTTTAATATGTCATGATATTATAATACAACGCCTTGGGTTCTCTAGAAATTAATACGTAACGAGTCATTTCACGAGCACAGGAAACAAGAGAAGGAGGAAGAGAAAGAACATAAATTAAAGAAGGAAGAAGAAGAGATGACTGAAGAGAAGAAAAGATACTGGTAAAATTTAATGGGAGGAAAGTAATAAAAAAGTAGAGGAGAAGGAAGATGAAAATTAGGAAGAACAAAGAAACGAAGATCAAATTGAAGGAAATGAAATAATAAAGGAGGAGGAAGAGGCACACTATGAGTTAGAGGAACAAAAAACGAATAATAAAGTGATATAAAAAAGGGGAAAATTTCAGAGGAGGATGAGTAAAAGAATAAAAACGACGAGGACGAGGGGAACGTAGGAGAAGAGATTGATGGGAGGGATGCTAACGCAATTATTTTGGCCTCTGGAGACGTGAATGTACAGCCTCCCCCAGAGCCTTGACGGCCTGCGGGGTAACAGATCTCTTGTTTACGTTTTCCCTCGATGTGTGGGTGGGTGGGTGGTAGGGGAGGGTTGGTAAGGCGTGGTTGATGATGCTGGGGACGGTAAAAAAAAGTGAGGATGATGGTGGTGGTGGAGGTGATAGTGGTGATGGTGGTATTAGTGATGAAGATGGTAGTAATGGTGATGATTGTATTAGCAGTGATGATAGTGATTTTGATAAGGTCGTGATGGAGAAGCTGAAGGGAAAAAAAAAAACAGTAACAAGAAGGTCCGCTTAACGTTGCTCCGGTGATGATGGTGGTGATGGTACAAGTGGTGATGGTGACCGTGGTAGTGGTGATGATGATGGTGGTGGTGGAGGTGGTTAAGGTCGTCGTGACACCAACATCAATAAATTCTGATAAACACTTCACTTTCAGAATTCAACGTTATAATACATTCACCACCATCCTCTCTCATCACGGTGTTGCCCAAGGTTTGATGTTTTGTTTTGATGATCAATGAAAGGGAAGCTAAAACGAGATAATAATTGGTTCCAAGGAATGAGAGAGAGAGAGAGAGAGAGAGAGAGAGAGAGAGAGAGAGAGAGAGAGAGAGAGAGCACTGTACTGTTATTGTTATTTTTTTTTTTTCTTGAGTGGAGAAGGTCAGAGAGAAAATCCAGTTAAGGCTTTCAGCACGGTGGCCAGGTGTGCCTTGGGAGGTTTTCGATGGCCACCTTTCTTTGCACGTTTGCCTTTACCTTCCTCTCCGACAACCATGGGACTGAAAATATATATCATCCTAAACATCATCGGCCTTTACTAGTATCTACGTGGGTGCTCATTATTCGACAACGTTAATATTAAAAAAAAAGTCTGCAGTCATCGTGATTTTGAGAGGAAAAAGGTAGGATTTGGGGACCAAGGGACGGCCTGAAAAATAGACAGGTAGGCAGGGAGGGCGAACAGGTAGGCAGGAAGGGGAGAACACAGGAGGGACGTCAATACTGAAGGGAGGGAAAAAAGGAGATGCAGATTGTGGGAAGGGGAGGAGGGTAGATAGCGCGAAAACAGCGAGAGAAGAGCGTGGAGAATAAAGGTAGTGAAGGGATGGAGGAGGGGCGAAAAAGCGAGAGGGAAATGAGAGGAAAAACAGGTTCCATTCGCGTCTTTTGGGGCGATGACAATTTTACCTGATGACCAACCGGACGAGGGGGCGTGTTTGTTTTGATTACCTCCTCCACTTATTTTCAGGTTAGCATTTAATAAGAAAGCAAAGGAAAATATAAATAGATGAACATAACAAACCGTAACAATTCCTGAACGAGACTTGGATGCAACGGCCTAGACGCAACGAATTAATTCCAGTGTCACGTGGCAGAGAAAGAAAACAGAGAACACCGACGTAACTTAATTGCAAACAGAAACAAACAGAGCGCGAGGGAAGTGCTTAAAGGAGAGAGACAGAGGGGGGCCGAGCGAGAGGAGGAAGGGACGGTAAAGTGGAGAAATTGGAAGTAAAGTTTGGAGGAAGGAAACTGTGGGTAATAGAGGAAAATGGAAGCTTGTGAGAAGTAGTGATGTTATGAGGAAAGAAGGATGGAAACTAAGGCGTAATGGATGGAAAATTGAAGTTCTTAATAAGGACATGAGATGGAAAGGTATGGAGTTAATGGAGGTAAAGGGAAGACTGAGGGAAAGGTAAGGAGTTTAGCGAGGAAAAATAAAAGGTAAATGGGAGGAAAAAGAGGATGAATAGTAGGAGGTGATGAAGAGTAGCTAATGAGGAAAGGAAAACGGGAGTGCGAGAAGACTAAGAATTGAATACGGGTTGAATAGTAAGCAGTGGGAGAGAGTAGATAAGGGATAAGTACGTAATGAAGGAATGAAGGAGAGTTAGGTAAGTCAGAGAAAGGTATTGGAGAGAGCAGAGAAGGAAAGAGTAATGAAGGAATGAGGGAGAGTTAGGTAAGTTAGAGAAAGGTATTGGAGAGAGCAGAGAAGGAATAAGTACGTAATGAAAGAATGAGGGAGAGTTAGGTAAGTAAGAAAAAGCTATGAGAGAGAACAGAGAAGGAATAAGCAATGAGGAAATGACAGAGAGTGAGGTAATTAAGACAAAGAGGAGGTAAAGTAGACAATTGCAAGGAGGAGAGTTGGTAAATAGTGCGGGACCGAAGCGAAGATGGGAGAGAGAACGCCCATGCCCAAACATTACGCCCGAACATTAGCCTCTAAGAAAGAATCCCAGTGAGGCGAGGGTGAGGCGGAGGAGCTTCTCTGGGTCCAGGAAGTCAGTGTGCAGACGAAGCCACGTGAAGCCCCGCCAAGGAGAGTTAGATGATAGCCTTGCTGCCGTACCTACCACCCCGCCTTGTGTGTGTGTGTGTGTGTGTGTGTGTGTGTGTGTGTGTGTGTGTGTGTGTGTGTGTGTGTGTGTGTGTTTGTCAGGTCACTTCAAACGCGGCTTCCAGTTACCAGTGAGACCAAGACCAAGATTCCTTGATTAGCATCCTGACTCCTCTCTCCCTTTCCTTCCCTTTCCTACCCTTTCCTTCCTTTCGTTTCCCTTTGCATTCCCTTCCAATATCTTCCCTTCCGTGATTTTCACAACCATTCCATTCCCTTCCCTTCTCTTCCCTTCCCTTCCATTCCATTATCTTTCCTTCCATTCCATTCCCTTCCCTTTCCTTCTCTTTCCTTCTCTTTCCTTTCCTTTCTTTCCCTTTCCTTTCCTTCGTTTCCCTTTGCATTCCCTTCCAATATCCTTTCTTCCCTTCCATTCTCTTATCTTCCCTACCCTTCCCTTCCCTTTCCTTTTCTTTCCTTCTCTTTCCTTCCCTTCCCTTCCCTTCCTTTCCCTTCCCTTCCCTTCCCTTCGTTTCCCTTTGCATTCCCTTCCATTACTTGTCCTTCTCTTCCCTTTCCGTCACTTTCCTTCCCTTCCACTCCAATCCAGTCCCTTCCCTTTCCTTCCTTTCCCTTCCCTTCTGTTCCCTTCCCTTCCCTTCCCTTCCTTTCGCTTGCATTCCCTTCTCCTCCCTTAGCTATTCTTCATCCGTCGTTTTCACCCTTCTCTTCCCTCTCATCCATTATCGCTATTTGTCCGTTCTCTCTCTCTCTCTCTCTCTCTCTCTCTCTCTCATTTTTCCTCCTTTACGTTAGCCTACTACTGTGTCCTCTTCCTCCCTCATTTGCAACCTCACCCACTCTTCACATGGCGTTTTCATTCCATATTTTACGCCCTCACATCTCTCTTCTTCCCTTCGCCCTCATTCCCCACGACTGGTAATCATCTCACCCATCTTCACACTTGTCCACTCAGTATCCTCTCCCTTTTCCACTCATCATTTTTTTCCATCAGTTTTTCGTAACCCTTCCTTCCGTCTTCCATTTCCCTTCATGTTCTTCACTGTCAACCACCTGTATCATTTTTTTCCATCATTTTCTTCCAACTCTTTATTCCGTCCTCCTTATTAACTCATATCCTCCATTGTTACCCACCTTTATCATCTATTTCCATCATTTTTTTCCAACCCTTCTTCCATCTTCCACTTTCCCTTATTATCGCCATTATCACCCACCTTTCACCTCACTCTCCATACGGACCCCAAACTTACCCTTCCCCTCCACACATACTCCCTTCCCTCTGACCAAACCCTCGCTTCTTCACCTCCCATGCACCCATTCCATTATTCCCCAACAGACCACCTCCCTCCCACATAAACTCGCTCCCCTTGCCCGGCTCTCCCCCACCGCGGGCAGAAGCCACTATTAAATAAGGAAGGATATTGGGTGGAGGGTCTGGTTGAACGGAAGTGGAAAAGCATGAGGTAGGGGCGGGGTCATGGCGTTCTGAGAAGAGTGAGCAGGAGGGGACGGAGTTGAGGGGTTGGCTGGGGGTTTGATAAGTGCGGTAGGAGTGCCGTGGGAAGGATGGAGAGCGGGAAAGCGAGAGGAAGGAGAGGGTAAAAGAGCAAATGGTCGTTTAGTCTAATTGATGTGTTCTGGTATTTTTCAGTTGAAGGCAAAATAAATGAACTTAGCACAAATGTATATGATAATAGCTTTTGATTTGAAACTGTGTGTTTGTGTGTATTTTTGTCACGTCTCTTTATTTTTACTTCAAACTTTTATCTTCTTGAAATGTGTTCTAGTTATTAACACGCGTGCACCCTCGGAAACGCACACATCCTCGCTCGCGCACGCACGCACACGCACACACACACACACACACACACACACACACACTATGAATATCACGGACATTACATTTCAAACACATTATCAGTATCTTCACCGCCACCACCACCACTACCATAACCATCATCAGAATCACTTAGCATCATCATCATGACTCTTCATCGTCGTCCTCGTCCCATCAGTACTAACTAATTTCCGTTTTGAAATATGTTCTCATTGAAAGGACACAATAAAGGGAGTGAGCACATCTGTTTCTCTCCGCAAGAAGAACAAAAGGTTAACGCTCTGAACTTTGAACAGCTTCTGGTTATATTGCTATTTTAATTTCCTTCAAAAATATCATCGATTGTTGTCACTTCAATTGTTTGTGTCAATACACTGTTGTAATGTACATCCAGAACAACAGGCATGGGTTCAAATGTCAGGGATGTTATTATTATTATTATTATTATTATTATTATTATTATTATTATTATTATTATTATTATTATTATTATTATTATTATTATTATTATTATTATTATTATTATTATTATTATTATTATTATTATTATTATTATTATTATTATTATTATTATTATTATTATTATTATTATTATTATTATTATTATTATTATTATTATTATTATTATTATTATTATTATTATTATTATTATTATTATTATTATTATTATTATTATTATTATTATTATTATTATTATTATTATTATTATTATTATTATTATTATTATTGTTGTTGTTGTTGTTGTTATTATTAATGAAATAACCCAGCCGGTATTCGATCCCCTTTTGCGGTGTCTTTTGCGGCCTCAGCCACACTGAGGTTACAATTAGTAGTGCCTCTTATGTGTTAGTGTAGCATGGTGGGAGGCAAAGGGTTAGTGTTTTCAAAACTTTTTAGGTAAAAAAAAAAACTAAAATAAACAGCAGGAGAAAAGTTAAGATTGTCAAGTTCGGTGTGTCAAGTGTCAGGTAATCCTGATCTCCGAGCGCTGGCCTTCGCGGCACTACAGACGCCCCCCACACGAGTCCCTTAACCCCGGCCTTGCGCCGCCGCCCCGCCCCTCCGCCCTGTCACCCTTTCATCCTGCCAGGACTGCTGGCATAATGAGCTCTTTGTATAGTTCTTCTGAAAACATTTTGATGCAATCAGCCTGTTTGTTTTACCCGGAGCAAACAGGGCGAGGGCTAGGCGACGGGGACGAGGGAGGCTCTTGGAGAGAGACGTGGGTGTGGGTAAGGAAAGGATGGGCTATAGCGATGGGGAAGATGGTTCCTGGAAGACGGTTGTGTTGAGGATCGTATTGAAAACACCATCCCTACCACTATCACCACCACCACGTCCTTCCTTCACTGTTACATAGTTTGACTTACTCAAATACTTCATGACTACCAAGAAGCATTGTTTCTTATTTATTAAATCGTACGTGTAACAATATTGCCCCGTACAAATAGCTGTCTGGACTCCTATAAAAAGACTCGTGACTGCATAGCTAAACAGAGGCAGAGGCGGTTTAAATTGTTATTTTTGTTGTTTTGGAAGGGGTGGGGTGTGAGGCAGCGGCACCAGGGAGGGGAGGGGAGGCACAGCACGAGGCGAGATAATTTATAGCAGCAGCAGTATATTGAAACGTGAATGACGGCAGATGTTACGAGGTTCGATGAATTATCACCTCGGAAGTAAGTGGGTCTTGTCATAAAATATAACAGTGAGTGTAAAATGTGAAACATGATAAACGTGAAAACAAAAAGCTGAATTCACCGCATAGTAAACAGACAGACACAGCTGAACAAAGGTATTCATATCACCACCTACAGCACCTGATATGGACAATAATGCTTCAAAGCACCCCACACTCACCACCACCACCATAATTCAGATAACAATAAAAACAAACATGGCGGTATTAATAATAAATAGTGGAAAAATATAAATATTTGGATACAAAGCAACATCATTAAAAACAACGCCAGCCGCAACAACGAAAAACATTAACAACAAGAGCGTGAATAAATAAATACAATATCGTTAGCAACAATTGTTGAAATAATAAACAGTAGATAATATTTAACAACCGCATACAAAGCATCATTACACGCAAGAACAACAACAACAACAACAACTAACAACAACAGCTAACATGAATAACAAAAAAACTCAAACAAACCTTCAAAAAGTAGCAAACTATTACACTACAAACGTCAAACATTCACAGTAGAAGCACACACACACACACACACACACACACACACACACACACACACACACACACTCACCTGTACACACATCTGCCTTAATTCACTCACACCGGGAATTATTCAACCGACTCCTTTTCATTACTGCCAAAACAACGACAACTGTACTACATCGCAAGCCACACCATACCACCCCGGACTATACCAAAGTGCTCTACCACGCCACACCAGAAATTACTACACCATAACACACCATTCCGTACCATAACACACAGTCTATACCAAAGCCATATTCAAGCACCATGCATGTGACACAATACCATAACATTCTTTACCGAACTATGCCATATTTTATCTTGCTATGCTACACTACACCACATGATACTACGCAAAGCAACACCATATCATACCCTGTCAACGTACTATAACAAACTATACATTACTGCCTCATTTAAATTATCATGGAAGTATAGTAGCACAACATACCCTAGCGTACCACACGGCCACCTCCTCGACCCTCGCCCCTACACGCCCGCCTGTCTGCCTGCTTCTCTTTCATTATCTCGGCAGCAAATCTCTTCTGTGTATTCGTCCCTCATGCCCCAGCAAACAGACGGAGACTTACTACCTTTCCTGCACGTAATAAAGCAGGCATAACGTACACTTGTTTGCTTTCATGCGTGCGAGTGCTGTCTTTTTTGCTTATTGTTTGTGCTGAGTTTATGTTTTTGTTTGTGTGTATGTGTGTGTGTGTGTGTGTGTGTGTGTGTGTGTGTGTGTGTGTGTGTGTGTGTGTGTGTGTGTGTGTGTGTGTGTGTGTGTGTGTGTGTGTGTGTGTGTGTGTTTGAGTGTGTGTAAGGGGGGAAATGTATTGAAAGCTGAGTTACTTTTGATCTTTAGCTTCTTTACGGTGATGTTTGGTTGTATTTGAGAGAGAGAGAGAGAGAGAGAGAGAGAGAGAGAGAGTTGCAAATAAATACCTGTTTCCATGTTCTCTTTCTCGCTCCATCTCTGTCTGTCTGTGTATGCCTTTCTGTCTGTATATGTCTGCCTCTCGCTTTTTTTTCTCTCTCTCTCTCTCTCTCTCTCTCTATATATATATATATATATATATATATATATATATATCCCTCTCTCTTTCCTGCTTGTTCCCTCCCTCTTTGCATATTTCGCCCTACCGTCCTCTTTTGCTCTTCGTATCTCTTTTCTCGCAATCGTTCCCTCCATCTAACTTCTATCGCAAGCAATTTTCCCTCCATGAGCTCGTCTATTATTTTTTCGTTCTTTTTTTTTACCTTTTCATCTCCAAGAAAAAAAAATCATGACGTTTTATTGTTTGGCTCTGTGTAGCTCTTGTTCTCCTTTTTCTTTCTTTTTCTTCTGTGCAGGTTTTTCTTCTGAAATATCAGTCACTCTTTAGTTCCTCTGTCGGTATTTTCCCTTTTCTCTCTCTTTTTCTATCTGTGTCTATCTATCTACCTATCTATTTGTCTATCTATTTGTCTATCTCTGTTTCATGGTTGAGTATTCAGTAGATCGCAGAGCTTTTCCTTGGCATGAGTATATCGCAAAGCTTTTTAGTTCACACGTCGCAAAATATGACTCCATTTGGCTTCACTTTCCCTCATAAGGCCCCTTCTTGTGCACCTTTTCAAATACATAACATTTTCATTGGTATGGCGTTGTTGATAAAATCTTAGGGTGAAAACAGGGAGTGGCAGCTATCATAACCGCCATGGCTTTTTTCCCTGAGTGTGATGTAAAAGAAAAAAAGAAGTAAAGAGAGAACGGTATGGTGGTGATAGTGATGATGGAAAAAGTAATGTTGGTGATGATGGCGGTGCTCTTTGTTGCTCTTGTGGTGGTGGTGATGATGGTGAAAGAAATGTTTGGTGGAGGTGATGAAGTAAGAGAATCCAGCCCAACTACATTACAACCTTTCCTTCAAGCCCCACCACCACTACCTCCACCACCACCACCACCACCACCACCACGCTATTCCCCTGAGCAGCCGAGCGCCACTGCACGGTAATTATATCCCAGCAGGAAGGACAGGAAGGGATTGGAATTGCGGTGATGCAGGACAGGCGAGACGAGGCGGGGGACGAGGAGCAGCCGACTCATGCACACTCAGCAAGAGATAGATAGACAGATAGATAGAGATTGATAGATAAAGGGAGAGGAGTATCGAGACACCTCTCCACCCGAAATTGGCCTCTCTTTTGGGCTCTTATTCGGTTTTCTTTTGTCGAAGCAGCGCGTAACCGGCTCTTTTGTCGCTGATTTAGTCTTTTTGCCTTAGAGTAGCAGACAAACAAGACAAAATAACAGGGTGGGAAATAGAAAGACAGACAGTTAAAGAAGACTAATAGCTTTCATGAAATAATAACACATCATGGTATATATCTTCGCTCCTCGTTCCTTTCCTCAACCTGAGAAGAGTAATGGTTGTTTATTCATTAAGGTTTGATAAAGACTATGTTGATGTTTTTTGTCTTCGTCTATTCATAACCTTCAACATTCCACGAAGCAACAATACGCAGAACCGACTAGAAGAAAAGAGAAGAACGATGCGACTAATCAAGGAAGTAAAAAAAAAAAAAACACCGCGCATGGGAATCGAGGATAAAGAAAATACTTCGAAGAAAAAGAATCAATGCAAAACTGAGAACATCCAATATCTCGACCCACTGCAAAGAAATTAAAACTATGATTTCTCGCTGAATAAGAAGCGAGACCGAAGGAATTGCAGAGGAGGAGAAGAAGGAGAAATAGGAGGAAGTGTAGAAGGATAAGGAGGAGGAAAAGAAAGAAAAACAGAAGAAGCAAAAAAAGACGGCCGGAGGAGGAGGTTAAGAACAGCAGGTGATAAGGACGAAAAGACAGAAAGGAGAAACAGAAAGAGAAGGAGGAGGAAAAGGAAAAGACGAAGAATGAGAAGGAGTGAAAGAAGAGGGCGAAAGCAGAGGGTAAAGGGCAGGAGGTGATAAGGGGAAAAGGGACTGAGAGTGAAGAAATAGGAGAAAGTAAAGGAAGAGGAGGAGAAGGAAGAGAAAAAGAAGGAAAATGAGGGAAAGAAGAGGGCAAAAGCAGAGGGTAAAGAGCATGAGGTGATAAGGAGGAAGAGATGGAGAGTGGAGACTTGGGTAAAAGAATGAGATTAAATAAGGAAGTGGAAAAGAGAAAAAGCAGGAGGAGGAAGAGAGGGAACTAGAGGAAATAGTAATGATGATGAAAAAAAACAAGGACAATGGAAAATAGAGGAAAAGAAAGAGTCTGAAAGGAGGAAGAGGAGGAGGAGGAGAAGGAAGAAAGGAAGGAAGGAGATGGGAGTGAAGAGTGTAGGAGCAACGACAGGAGCAGTTCGTTTTGGGTGCAATGCTCTCTCTCTCTCTCTCTCTCTCTCTCTCTCTCTCTCTCTCTCTCTCTCTCTCTCTCTCTCTCTCTCTCTCTCTCTCTCTCTCTCTCTCTCTCTCTCTCTCTCTCTCTCTCTCTCTCTCTCTCGCTCTCGCTCTTCTCGTCTCCTTTCCTCTCCTGACAACCCATCACGCCCGACAAAGAGGGAGAATTCGCCCCATCTAACGTTGTGTCCGATAGCCAAATGCCTCCGTAATCGAATACAAGGCTATGAGGCTGGGGATATAAGGGGTACAGGAGAGAGAGAGAGAGAGAGAGAGAGAGGATTATCATGGGAGGGGTGGGGGGTGCACTCTCTCTCTCTCTCTCGTTGGACACACTGACTGATAAGCTGACGGACAGGCAATTACTAGACCAGCAGACACATATTTTTAGGGTGTCAGCTTCTCCATCCTCACCAGAAAAAAAAAATAATGTTACGTATGCTTTGTTTTCGTCCGTGCAAAATTAGTCACGCATACATCTGACACAATACTTATCTCCCTAACGTGGCTGGAATCGTACTTATGTCGTAGAGGTTGCGTTGTTTCGAGGAGCAGTGAACCGTGGCAACGCAGAGCACCGCCAGCCCGTATTTGCTTAGCGCACTCTTGTGGGTAATTGATTTTCGAATTACGGTGTGTTTGTTTGTGCAGGCGGGGCCCCAGACAAAAGCACCGCGTTGAAAATTCCCCGGGACACAAAGGTTGGGTTGGTCCCGGAGGCTCGGTTGCATAACTAGTATATATCCCTTTCTCTCTTCGTTCTATCCCTCCCTCTTTACCATCCACTCTCTTCCCCTCCTTTCCCTCCCTTTTCAGCATATCCTCTCTTCCCGTCCTGCCTTTCCCTATCCACCATCCCCTCTCTTCGCGTCCTCTCCATCATCCTCTCTCTTCCACATCCCTCCTCCCTACTAAAAAAGCTTGCCAACCTAATTCTGCTTCGGGTAGATCAACGTGAATATATACACAGACAGCACCGCTTTCTGTGTTGTTTGTTGCTTGATTCTTACTAAGTTTGCTTTGAGTTCGTGCTGGTGAGTCTTTTTTCATCTACTTAGCATGTAAATTCAATTGTATTCAGCTTGTCAGACTAGAGAAGAACTGAAAAAAGAAAGGCACAGAGATCATTTGAGTCAGTGGGATATTTTGTTGACCTAGTACGTTATGTTCAGCTTGTCAGACTTCGCAAGGGCTGAAAAAGAAATAATTTGAGTGGGTGGAATATTCTGTTGGATTGCCAAGTTGTGATGTGCTTGTCAGACTCCGAAACGGCTGGATAAGAAAGACGCAGACATCCTTTGAGTCAACAGGATATTTTGTTCTCGTCCTCCTGAATAATAAGTCGTGTTCAGGTTGTCAGAATAAAAGGGAGGTTGAAAAATATATAGGATGGTTGAGAAGATAATTTACTATAATCTTCCGCACACTGTTTTATATTATCACTGGTATTAAAGCTTTTAGGAGAGGTTGTTTACGTTGCTGTCAGGGAGTGACGCGCCAAGTCGTACATCATGGAAGCGAGGGAACAAAAAAAAAAGAGCTTCATTATCATTCGTTCGTCTTGAGTTCCAGAGTTTTTTCCCTCTTTCTTTTCTCGGGGGTGCTTAGTTCTCATTGCCTGCTGTTGTTTTCCCTTTCTTTCTTTCCCCACATTCCATTAGTCTTCTTTCTTTTCCATTCCTGCCTCTCCTTTCCCTTCCTTTCCCATCCTTGCCTTCCTTTCTTTCCTGCTCCCTTCCCTTCCCTTGCCTTCCTTACTCTTCGGTTCCCTCCCCTTGCCTTGCCTTCCTTTCTCTTCTATTCCCTTCCCTACCCTTGCGTTCCTTTATCTCCTGTTCCCTTCCCTTCCCTTGCCTTCCTTTCTCTTCGGTTCCCTTCCCTTCCATTTATTTAATTTTCTCTTCTTTCCATTCTTGTTCTTCTCTTTTCTCTGCATTGTCTTCTACTTTCTGTATAATTTCCTTGCTTTGCCTCCCCTTCTATTTCTCTAATATATGTTTCTCTTATTTCTCTACGTCTCACTAAATTCCTTTCCTTTCCTTATTTCTTTTCCTTTCAGTTCGTTTCCCTTCCTTTCCTTTCCTTTAAATTCTGTTCATTTACTTCACGTGTTTATTTTTCTCCTCCGGCTTTGTATACTCATTAGTGCAGTGTTAACTTATTTTTCCCTTTTTCTTTATCCTCATCACCCTCGTTGTCTCGCCTTCATTTCCCCTCTCGTCCCACGTCTTGCTGTTCACTTAGGAGCTCTTCCCCTCGACCTCTTGTATTTCCCCTGACTATCTCATTCACCTCCGCCCCTCACTCCAACCAGCCTCTTCTCCTCATCCTCTCACGAGTTTCTCCCCTCATTTGCACCTTTTGCTCTCACCCTCTCACCCTCTCATGACCTCTTCCCCTCGCCTTCTCACCTGTTTCTCTCACCTCTGCTGCAGCCTCTTCCTCTTCCTTCCTCTCCTCCTCTTCCTCCTCCCCTTCTTTGCCTTGCTTTTTGCTGCTCATGCGGAAGAAAATACCTTGTTATCTTTCCCGACGCCACATTAGACACGCAGTTCTTTCCCTTTCTTGGGCCGGGGGAAAGAAGGAAGGGAAAAAAGAACGGAAAAAGTCAGTCCAATTTAGCCCATTTTCCCTTTTAGCTTCGGATCCGTAAAGGAGACTCGTAATGGCTGAGGACAATTACATGTCGCGCCACCATCCTAGATTCTGTCCCTCTCCTTTTCTCTCTCCCTTCTCTCCATTCCTTAGTCTTCTCTCCCTCCCTCCATCCCACATGCCTCTCTAATGCTGTTTCTCGATCTCCTTCTCTTTCTCTTCCTTCCAATCTTTTTTTTTCTGTATCCCTCACCTATTCCTCCTCCTCCTACTCCTTCTCCTTCTCCTCTTTCTCCTTCCCTTCCCCCTACTCTTCCTCCTACTCCTCCTCCTTTTTTTCTTTCTTCTTTCCCTCCTCCTTTCCTTCCAAGTCCTTGTACTTCTCGCCCTTGTCCTTTTCTTCTCCTTCTGTTCCTGTTCATCTTCCTTTTCCATGTAATCTATTTTTTTATCCACCTCCTTCTCTATATTGCTGTAATTTCTCCTCCTTCGGCTCGTCTTCCTCCTGTTCCCTCTTTTCCTCCTCCTCCTCCTCCTCCTCCTTCTCTTCCTCAACGTGTACCTTATAACCCTCTCTTAGCCTACCTTGTCTTAAGCAATGTGGTCTCGTCTTCTAATTTTCTCTCTCTCTCTCTCTCTCTCTCTCTCTCTCTCTCTCTCTCTCTCTCTCTCTCTCTCTCTCTCTCTCTCTCTCTCTCTCTCTCTCTCTCTCTCTCTCTCTCTCTCTCTCTCTCTCTCTCTCATCTCTCTCTCTCATCATCATCATTATCTTCTTCTTCTTCTTCTTCTTCTTCTTCTTCTTCTTCTTCTTCTTCATCTTCTTTCTTCTCCTCCTCCTCTTCTTCCTCCTTCCTCACTCCATTTTTCTTCCTTCCTTCGCAACACGTCATTCTCAACTCCTTTCTTCCTGACGACACATCAAGAGCCTCCTCCTTCCTACGCTTCCTTCTCCTCCCTCCCTCCTTGCTTTTCCATCCATCCTCCTGCTGCCTCTCCCCCCTCCACCTCTTTCTCTCCATTTTTCTCCCAGTTCCACCTCTCTTTTGTCCCTGTCTTCTCCCAAATTGCGCTTTGCTTTTATATATATTTTCCCCGTCCAAGGTTTTCCCACATTTCCCTTTCTTTTCCTTCTTTCCTAAGGTGCGGATTGCTCTCTCCTCTTCACACTCCCCCCCCCCCCCCCATCCACACCCAGTCTCCCATTTCTTCTAGCTCCTCGCACGCTCCTCCTCCCATCCACCTCCCCCCTAACTACCACCACCACCACCACCACCACCGCTCCCTCGTCATAACCTCACCTCGACATGCATTTACGTAGAAGCTTTTCCCTCGTTTTCTCTCCATTTGTCTTTCTCTTCTTCCTCTTGTTTCCCTTCGTACGGCGTCGCCCGCCTTGTCATCGTTATTGTTACATAGATCAGTTTCTTTTTTACACAATGTTTTGGATCCTTGATTAATATGGGGTGCGATTTTGTTTCTTTAATATTTCGTTGTTTACTTTTTCGTCACAACATGGCTTCCTTGACTTCTTATTTTAATGATGAGTTTGGCTTTTGACAGTTTTTGACTTTATTTGCTCTCCTTTTTTTTTTATCTGTCTGTCTCAGTCTATCTATTTTTCTATCTATTTATTCATCGATCTATCTATCTATCTATCTATACATCTCATATTTTGACTTCTTTATCATCGTTATCTTCCTCCTTCTTCTCCTCCAATGCAGCTTCTCTTCCTCCTCCTCCTCCTCCTCCTCCTTTCCTCCAATGCATCTTCTCTTCCTTCTCCTATTACTCCTCCTCCTCCTCCTCCTCTTCAATCTCCTAAAATTAATTCGCCACACCAACATCAGTCTATTTCGTTGAGGAGTCATTTCTCTCCTCCATCCATAAATGTATCTGCAATGTCATCGTCGCCCCACATTTTGGCCATTTGATGTTAGGTTATTTATGATTCATGCCATCCTTCTCTCCCCCCTCCTTTCCCGTCTCTCCTCTTGC
>NC_066536.1:10377905-10427905 GCF_024679095.1 Eriocheir sinensis
GTGGATCAGCGGTATCTCGCCTAGCAGTGTCCTCGTGCGTGTCCATCACTGTACCGTTTATGCTGTTCGTGATAACTTTTTCCTCTCCTGTTCCCTGTAATAGCCGTTCAAACTCTTGCCTCTTTGACTTCACTTTTGCTAGTTTGATTGCTTTATTTTATTTATTTATTTATTTATTTATTTATTTTAGATCATGATTTTTCTTCATTTTTTTCCCATTTGAAAGTAGGTGTTACAGATCATGTTGCTTTTTTCTGAAAAGAAACTTGTTCTTCTGTGGGTTATATTCATTTCAAAGTAAACTGATTAATACATTGTTTTATTCTTTCTATATGCGATCATTATTTTGGGTTTCAATGATAGATGCGCACATTATATATTAGGATTTACTTTATTTATTTATTCATTATTATTATTATTATTATCGTTATTATTATTAATCGTAGTAGTATTAGTATTATAATCATTGTTATTATTGTTTTTCACCGTCATAATAGCATTATCATATTCATTATCATTATTATCAAACTATTTTCGTCTTTACTGGTGAGTTTTGACACCCAACGGACATGCTCGCATCTCTCCCTCCTCTGCCAGCCTCTCACCTTCCCTCTCACTTTCACTCCGGCGTTGTTGTATTTTTCAGCAGCTTATTAATGTCTCTGCAGTTGTGTTACAACATTTCTGCTCCATGAATTTTTACGATCCTGTTCACATTACTTGGTTTTATGCTGTGCCAGGAGTGTAACGAGAATCGCATAAATATGATTAGAAAGGCATTATGTATGATACGGGGAAGCGAATCCTCCCTCCCTTCCTCCCTCCCTCCCCTTGGCAAGCAGGCATGGGCGGACGTGCTGCAGTATCATATCCAGCTTACCTAAGTGTTATGAAACGTTAATCACCACACGAAGGGCTGTTTGCCTCGACTGAGTGAAGATAAATTGTCCTCCTCCCCACGGCCCGTGCCCAGGGTCTGTGTGTGTGTGCGTGTGTGAAGTATTTATTATTTATCATTCCCTGAAAGTGGTGGAACATGTAAGAGAGGTGCAATAATCGTGGTGGCTTAGTGTTTATATGTGTCCACAGCCAAAATTATTTGCTTGCTTGAATAATTTATTAACCAATGCTTATATTTGAAATGCCAAGATCTGTAAACCAGTCGATGCCGGTGATGGAGGGGGCGGCGTGATGGGTGTTCGTATCCATCACCGAAATTGTGTCAAGGTTTGGGTTGTCTGTTGCCTTTCATGTATATTTGAAATCGTTAAAACCAGGAAGTATGCGGTAGTGGTAATAGCTTGAGGATTATATATATCCGAGTGCACAAAGAAACCGATGTTCGAATATATTTTTTTGTAATGTTTAGCTCACGAGCATTATACAATACAGAAACTTATAATCCGTTGGTAATGATGGTGGCTGTGGTGGTGATGGTGTGAGCAGGGATGGGAGGGGTGTCACTTTGTTTGTGGTGATTTATGATTCCTCGATGCCAAGCAGGAAAAAGGTAACTAAACTGTCGGCAAACCGTATACGTAACAGTTTTTACTCGCAGGAGCCCCCCAAAAAAAAGTTATAATACATAGCACATATGAGGCTAAAGTGATCAGTGCAGCTAGTACAGAGAGGGGACAGACACTTCAGTGCCTCCTCTGAGAAACCAGTGTCCAAGCATGTCACCTGTTGTCTCGTGTGAGGAAGAAATATTAACTCGTGAGGCTGAAGGCATGGTAGCTGCTAGGTGAAGGGGGATGATTTATGACGGTGGTTCAAGGGGAGTGTTTACGCTGGGTGCAAGATTGGTAATTTTGCGATACACTTTAGAAAGATTTTATGCAGAGGAGAAAAGAGAATAATCAGTAGTTACAAGATAAATATTTTAGTTGGTATTGAGATGAATATTTTAAGTAACACATCAAAAGTTTAACGTTGGTACAGATAAAATATTTTAGATGGTACAGGATAAATATTTAATTCAGGCTGGTGATAAGAGGACTATTGATTGCTTAAAGAGGTATGTGCGAAGAAACCTTTACAAACTAAATTGAGTGTTCTTGTGGCTTCAGTCTCTGCCAACCTTTAGCGGGAACTGCAATGTGCGGACCTTTCTTATGGCCTTGTCCTTGTCTGTCTCTTCTGCTATAAAAAAGGTAGCTACTCAGAAGAATATTTTAAGGCGATACATCAATAAAAGTTTGAGCTCGCGTAATGTTTTAAGTACTTAGGTGCAAGAGAGTAAGTGCAGCTGTTTTTATTGTACCAGTCCTTAGTAAATCGTATGCTATTCCATGTTACTCTGTTTTACCCCCGACCCTCCCCCGACACACACCCCGCGGCGCAAAAATTCAGAACGCTTCATTTCATTGCCACGTGCATTCCGTCGCTCTTTTTTCCTTCCATTTTATTTAACTTTTACTTTGGATTGTTTGATTATTGGTAAGGATAGACGAGTTATTTTGTTAAATTTTGTTGATTACATTATGTTTGTTATAAATAATTCGATCAACATTTTTATTGGGAATGTTGCAGATATTTTTCAGTTTGTCGAAGGTAATAAATTATAGCCTCAGTGGAGTAAAAGGTTATGGACTAGTCATTATATATGTTTTATTATTATTATTATCATTATTGTTATTATTATTATTATTATTATTATTATTATTATTATTATTATTATTATTATTATTATTATTATTATTATTATTATTATTATTATTATTATTAATAATAATAATATTGTTGTTATTTTTTTTATATTATTATTATTATTATTATTATTATTATTATTATTATTATTATTATTATTATTATTATTATTATTATTATTATTATTATTATTATTATTATTATTATTATTATTATTATTATTATTATTATTATTATTATTATTATTATTATTATTATTATTATTATTATTATTATTATTATTATTATTATTATTATTATTATTATTATTATTATTATTATTATTATTATTATTATTATTATTATTATTATTATTATTATTATTATTATTATTATTATTATTATTATTACTATTATCATCATTATTATTATTATCAGCATTATCATAATTAGTATTATTAAATTTCTCGATTTACTTTTCTTTATTCGGAAAGTCCGTGATTTCCAATTTATTTTCATGGGATCATTATTAACCAAAAATTAACTCTGATCATTGGATTTGTGTGTAATGATGCATTTTCATTCCATTTCTTTCTCTCCCTCGGTGGTTCGGTCAGGGCTGCAGAAGGCGTCATTGGGGAAATGCTTTTTTTCTAGTATACTGTCACTCCTGCACAGTTTCTTACAAAATATAGAGTACATAATATTCTGTGAAATATGATATCGCGAAGATGTATTGGCTACTTGGGTATTGATTACAATACGGTTACAGCCAGCCATGCCTCTCAAATTTCATATAAGTCTTGGGTATGCTTATGAAATATCACGACACCTCTAGAACTAGATAAAATAAAATCGTTCTTTAATAAAACCGTCTTGGAAGTTTACCTTTGCAAGAATATCTTTTTGATGCCATTTGATTTAGCCGTTGACCACGTACCGCCAAAAGAAAAAGCTGTTACTACGCAAGCAATCCACTCCCTCCCGTTTCTTGTCACCTCGCTCCGCCCCTCCCGACTCCTGCTTTTCATTTCCTCTTTTCTTCCGCCGGTAGATATTAATACTTAATCACCCTGCCGCACACTCTCGGAAGCGGAAGTTAACAATGTAGTACCCCTGGAATAAGCTGTTTTGTTATTTCTTCGTGCTTTCCCATTTTTTACCTACAATTCGAATAAGTACTTCTATCTGACAAAAGCCATAGCACGGGAAATTAAGACGAGGTATTTAAGTGAAAAATCAGTACAATAGTGTGCTTACTTAACTTCAATATCATTTTGATTCACACTTCAGCTCCATATTCCAGAGCAGTTTGTATCCCCGACAGTATTACTAATTGAAACGGTGCGTACGAATGGCCGAACTTACCCTGTGCGTGGAGTCCCGTTGTGTGAGCCGCCAAAGAGGGGAAGGAAAAGCCGGGCCACGTCCAGCACCGTGCAGCGATCCGTCATCCGGCGTGTCTCTACAGAGGAAGATAAAGGCGAAAAGGGAAAAAAAGAAAACTCCATCCATCATCCCTGAATCACTCACCTCTCCAGCAGAAGATAACCAGCTCGTGAAATTATAAGCAGCTCTTATTCTCGGCTTCCTTTTCTCTTGGTATTTGAATCTCTGTAGAATTAAACATATAGAAATGGAAAATCGTATAGATCTCCCCGTAGACTTACACGTAAAGCCTCTCCAGCTCAAAATTACTAACTCGTAAAATTAAAATCAGCTCTTACTATCCTTTCCTCTTTTTCCTGGTATTTGAATCTCGGGCTTGGTCAGAATTAAAATCGAAATAACAGAAGGAAAATCGTCTTGGTCAGAATTAAAATCGAAATAACAAAAGGAAAATTGTCTTGGTCAGAATTAGAATCGAAATAACAAAAGGAAAATCGTCTTGGTCGGAGTTAAAATCAAAATAACAAAAGGAAAATCGTCTTGGTCAGAATTAAAATCGAAATAAAAGAAAAATCGTCTTGGTCAGAATTAAAATCGAAATAACAAAAGGAAAATCGTCTTGGTCAGAATTAAAATCGAAATAACAAAAGGAAAATCGTATAGATCTCCCCACAGACTTCCTCATAATCCCTCTCCAGCACAAGATAACTAACTCGTGAAATTATAAACAGTTCTTACTCCCCGTTTCATTTTCTGCCGGCATTTGAATCTCGGTCTTAATCGGAGTTACAATCAAACAGTAAAAGGAAACTCGGATAGATCACTCCGTAGACTTTTACTTCCCCGCAGCCTGAGAGCACTGCTGCCAGACTATTGTACTCAGACCATAGTATTTACCGGTTTCTGACGCCTAACTATTGCCAAGAAACATCAGGATCTAACTCTTTTAACGACAACTATAAATGAGTTTCGTTATTGGAGCCCACAAGACAGCTTTAGGGTAGGAAGTCGGAAAATATAAGCGACTGAGTACGACAATCTAGCAACGTTGCCTGAGAGTACTGTGAGTGGACAGGGAGAGGTCGATGGAGAGTGACAGTAATATATTGTTCGCACGGATAAATCATGTTACGTGTGTGGCAAATAGACTCCGATGGTATGATGTGGATATGGAGTGCTTCCAGATTCATATTCCCGTGTGTGTGTGTGTGTGTGTGTGTGTGTGTGTGTGTGTGTGTGTGTGTGTGTGTGTTACTTTTTTATCATTTGTTAATGTATAATGAGTCACATCAACGGCTAAACATAAGAGATAACAGAAAAGATTTATCCGAACGTGCTGCCTCTATAAAGGAAATTGAGGAAGACGCCGAAGAAGTATCATATCTATTTCCTGAGGCGTCTTGATATCCCCCTCATGAACGTGTCTCGCTCATTTGACGGAGGAAATAAAGGAAATGGACGGCTGTATGAGAGAGAGAGAGAGAGAGAGAGAGAGAGAGAGAGAGAGTCTTATATGTGTGTGTGTGTGTGTGTGTGTGTGTGTGTGTGTGTGTGTGTGTGCTCCTTATTCCTACCCTTTTTCCTCGAGATTCAATCCATCAGTGTCAAAACGGCTGCTCAGGGACGCACGGCTCCCTGATATTTGCCATTTATCTTCCTCGGCTAAAAAATAAAAATAAAAAGACAAAAAAATAAAGGGATAGGGCTTAACTGCGCCTGTCTTAACTTTGAACTGGCCTGGTTATCACTTAATCACTCACCCACTCTCGCCAGCACACACGAACACACACACACACACACACACACACACACACACACACACACACACACACACACACACACACACGAAAAGTCGCCATCACATAAAAGTCGCAGATTTCTTAAAGCCAAGCGTCATGGGAATACAGATTATTTAAAATTTCTAACTATCGAGAAACAGGAGATAAACATATGTTATCCTAAATCAAATCATGGACGCCAGCAAACACTACATCCGCCGAAATATGGTTAAATAATAAACGTATGCTGTTGTGAATTTCTTGACATTAATTTCTGCCGTTTTTTTTCTTTTAGTCTTGTTGTTGAGTTGCCTCCCTTTACTGTGAAAAAAAAAAAAACACGGGAAAAAGGCAAAAGTACTGGTAGTCTTTCTATATCACCACCCAACTACAGAGAGAGGACCACAGACGCTGATTAACCTTAACCCCATCGAAACAAATGTCAACGAATGAAAAAGAACTATATAAATTTACAAACGAACTGGAATACGACAAAAAACACTCGCTGTCCTTCTTCGTGTCCACACAACTACAGACATCACCGTAGCAAAAAGAGAAGAGTAGGCAGTCGTCATACAGCCTCCGTGGGGTTCCCTGCGCTTGTTTATCTTCCAAACCGTCCAAGACTTGTTGACGTCCTCGAGTATTTCTCCTTTGTGTGTGTGTGTGTGTGTGTGTGTGTGTGTGTGTGTGTGTGTGTGTGTGTGTGTGTCCGCCTCGCATGGACGTCACTTTCTTGTGTGTCTTGACTCTCGCTTTATTGCCAGACGTATTTTTTCCTTATTACGTAAGACGGCGCCCTGGGTGTGTGGTATGCGTGCTGATGCTGATGCTCTACTTGACGCAACACTATTTTTTTTATTAATTTACTGTGTGTGTGTGTGTGTGTGTGTGTGTGTGTGTGTGTGTGTGTGTGTGTGTGTGTGTCGGGGGGGTGGGTACAATTATGTGCGCGTAACGGGGGGCCTAGTTCCCTTCAAAACAAAGCATGTAGCTGATTAATTTCTGATCGCAAAACGTCAACCAGGTGTTTGAGGTGAATGATATTAGTGGTGGTTTTTTTATGTGATGTGGTGGTTCGGTTGCAAGTAGCTCACAAACTTGGTCCAATTACATATTGTGTTTATGTTTCCGCGGCCACGGGCAGAGTCACTCGACATCTCTCTTTTCTTTTGAAAGCAGAAACATATGTGACTTCTCAGGTTTATCGCCAGACGCATCTCCCAGGAACTGACAGTATCACACTCCTTTGTCTGTGTCTTGCCTCAAGGCGGGGTGAATGCATGCGTACAGGAGATGAAAAAGAGCCGGAATATTTGATAAAATGGAAAGAAAAGACGCGGATGAGGAGGGGAAGATGGAGGAGGAGGAGGAGTAGGAGGAGGAGGAGGAGGAGGAAAAGAAGCTGGAGAGCGTTGATAAGAAGTAGTGAGAGAGGCAGGAGAGCGAAGAATAGGAGGCAAGGAAAAGAAATGGTGAAAAAGAAAGGCTATGATGAAACTCAGAATAAGACGCTGGTTACCTCTGCGGGAGTGTGGCAGGAAAGACAAGTGGACTATTTTAATAATGTTTTCTATATTTCTTAACAGTCTAGATTTGTAGAAGTGTTTCGAAGAATATATTCAAGCTGGGAGTTTTACACTTTTATGAAGCTTTAAAACACTTCAGGTTACATTACTTATATAAATGAAATAGACTTTTTATCAAGACTCCAAAGTGTTGAAATGGTGTTCCGTGAGACATGTATCTTTGATTTCGTAAATAAACTCTCTCTCTCTCTCTCTCTCTCTCTCTCTCTCTCTCTCTCTCTCTCTCTCTCTCTCTCTCTCTCTCTCTCTCTCTCTCTCTCTCTCTCTCTCTCTCTCTCTCTCTCTCTCTCTCTCTCTCTCTCTCTCTCTCTCTCTCTCTCTCTCTCTATCTCTCTATATCTCTCTCTCTCTCTCTCTCTCTCTCTCTCTCTCTCTCTCTCTCTCTCTCTCTTCCACCCGTCACCATTTATCTCCTTCACTTTTCTTTTATTTGCGCACACTATTTGTTATATATCTTGGAATCTTCACCTTTTCAATCCTCCCTCTTCTTTACTCTTCATTCTATGCTATTTGATCCGTCTTTCTCCGCCCTTCTCTTTTCTTTCTCCTCTCCTCCATTCCTTCTTTTTTTCAGATTCCGCTTCATTATTCAATTTATCATCTCCTGCATCTGTCCTTTCCTCCATTTTTTTTGACGCCTCCACGTTTTTCTCTCCCCAACAGCCATTCTCATTCTCTATCCTTCCTTCACCTTTGTCTTCTCCTCCTTGTTTCCTTTTCAAGACAACGTTCCTGACTCTCATTTACTCTTTTTCTCCTTTGTTCCTATTCGTTCTTCCTTTGCTGACTGGCTCACAACTCCCCTCCTTCCTCTCTCTTTCTTCACTCGCTTCCCTCCCTTCTCGGTCCACAATCTCTTTTCTTAATTTATCCTCAGACTTCTTGCTTTGTTTTTGTTTCTTCAATTTATTCCTGACCATGTTTCACTGAGGCTAAGGGAAACATTCACGAGCCTCTAGGTCTCTATGGGTCTCTCACGTCCATAGTATAACCTTCCTGAAAATAACTTCTCAATTATAAGCAAATGTTTCTTTATAGTTTTCTTAGTTGTATCAAGTAGACAACCAATGCTGATGTATTATGTCACCTTTAATATGAAATCAGGGATCTGGGAACGAATGCCAATGCGAATGATTCTCTCTCTCTCTCTCTCTCTCTCTCTCTCTATCTCTCTCTCTCTCTCTCTCTCTCTCTCTCTCTCTCTCTCTCTCTCTCTCTCTCTCTCTCTCTCTCTCTCTCTCTCTCTCTCTCTCTCTCTCTCTCTCTCTCTCTCTCTCTCTCTCTCTCTCTCTCTCTCTCTCTCTCTCTGCCAGGAATCGAACCCGTACTTTCTGAATAGAAATCAAGGCGCATACCAACCATGCCACCTGATGAGCCTTGATATATATATATATATATATATATATATATATATATATATATATATATATATATATCTATATATATATATATATATATATATATATATATATATATTATATAAATATATATATATATATATATATATATTATATCCATCTATTTATTTATCTATTAATTTATCTATGCCAACCAGTAATACTGTTTCGACTGCATCTCGTTTCCAAAACCTTTCACCTGTACTAATTAATTATTGCGGCAGTTACGTGGTGCAGCACGGGCAGAATTATGAAGAAAACTCATGTGGGGAAATTATTTTAAATAGCCATCCGATATCATTAAATTACGATTAATTTTTACCTAGTTACTTATGCAGTTAGTTTGCTGTGCAGTTCCAAGACTTGCATTCGGGGTAATAATTTTGATGTAATTCGTCTTGTCTTCTTTTAGCACAGAAGTGAGGACAAACTTACAATGTAGACACAGTCATTTGCTTCTAGGAAAAGTCCTTTAAGATAGCATCATGTATCTTGTCCGTGATGAAAGTTTCTGTGTGTTATTATGATGAAAGCAAGATAATATTAATGATAAGAGTAATGGCTGCGATAATGAGAGAGAGAGAGAGAGAGAGAGAGAGAGAGAGAGAAAAAAAACTAAGAGTGAGAAATAAAACTTCGAGCCGCTTTCACGGGGTTACACATAGTTAAGCCTTATCACTGTGAGCCTTTCGTTACAGCTGACTTGTCGCTTATTTATTGCCGTGTTCATGGAAAGATGCTGGATGTGTGTGTGTGTGTGTGTGTGTGTGTGTGTGTGTGTGTGTGTGTGTGTGTGTGTGTGTGTGTGTGTGTGTGTGTGTGTGTGTGTGTGTGTGTGTGTGTGTGTGTGTGTGTGTGTGTGTGTGTGTGTGTGTGTGTGTGTGTGTGTGTGTGTGTGTGTGTGTGTGTGTGTTTGCAGAGCGCTAATGAGGTAAATAGCTTAGGTAAGACTAATTTGTGCCTCTCACAGTAAGGGACGAGGTCACGGGGAAGCCTTCAGACTCTCCCTCCTCCTTCGTCCCTTCCGAGGGGCGTCGTGCTTCGAACTGATACAAAATGACCACGTGCACTGAGAATCTTTTCGTCAAGAGGTTATTCAGTGTTTTCAATATTACTTCCTTCTCTCCTTCTCTGCTTTCCGCTGATCCTTCCTTTCTCTTTTCCTCTTTTTATTTCGCTCTGTATGCTTGTGTATAGTATATGCATGTTTCTTTCAAGTTTTTTTATTATTTATATATAAATTATTTTTTCTTTGTATTATTTTATTATTACACTGTATTTTATTATTAATATTATTAGGGGAGATGACAAAAGATAGCTCGTGGAATGAACAAAGTCATGGATCCTGTCATGTGGCTCACAAAATGGAAGAAGGACCTGCGGGAAGACTCTTAGAGGCCCCAGGGTTGGCGTCTTGGGATCGGCAATACGATGCGCCCTCGGGAGTGTGCCCCTATTGATCGTTTGATTAATCCTAAGCGGTTTTTATTTGAAAAATAATTGATTTTGCGTCAGAAACATTGATAATACAATGGCAGGTAGAAAGAAAAAAATTCAAACCAAGGGAAGACTAGAATACAGTTCATAAGTTAGTGTAGTATAAAAGAGACATGTCCAAGTCAGCACTGACCAACTCTTTTAGTCTTTTCACAGCGAAGATTATGTGTTTGCGCTTATGGCATGTGAGTCATGCCTGTGTGGTGGCGTTGAGGGTCGCAGATACTGGCCCTTGACACGCCCGCCGCTGCAGCACCCTCTGACGCGATAGGGAAATGAACCATGGGTCGAGAGGCGGAGGGGAGGCGTGCACACGTGATCCACAGGTAACCACGAATTTAAGTCACTGTTTTTAAATGAAATTATAAGAGTGAACAGAATTTCGTGCGTACAGTGAGGGTTGGAAAAAGATGAATTAATTGCCTGTTCTTTTATGTCTTTTTATCTTATGGCTTAATAGCAGTCATTCGTGTGTGCATGTAAATTTTGATTGTGTGTGTGTGTGTGTGTGTGTGAGAGAGAGAGAGAGAGAGAGAGAGAGAGAGAGAGAGAGAGAGAGAGAAGGGCAGACAGACAGACAGACAGACAGACAGACAGAGATACAGAGAACGAGGCGGTGTGTTGATAGCGGGGGTCAAATCCTCGCCTATTTCACGGTGTCTGGACGAGAGAAATGATACTAAACTTTTGTGGGGAACAATGGCCGGCGAAATAAAAGTTTCATCGTAGTTAAAGTAAAATAACCTCGCTGTTCCACTCTTACTTTTTTTTCGCCCCCACCACTGCTACCACTCTCACTATTACTATAACAGTGTGTGGAAGTGTCACTCCACTACTATCCTGCCATCTTAAATTATGATCGCTCGTCGTTTAAAAATCAATAAGAATTAAATCCACAAACCTCCTTTCAACTAGTATTCATGGTTCTTTTTCACCCCTTCCGCCACTTGTCTAATTGCGTGAACTGGCCTTCGAGTCCACACACCAGCGACAGTTACTTCATTCGTCGCTTATATTGATCAAAGTAATTACTCGACCAATATACTTCTGGAGCCATCAAATACACGTCTCAGTGAAGTGCAAATACACACACAAGAGAAACAATTACTCAGGCGTAAACTCTGGCACCAGCAAGTCAATTCAGTTCGCATTGTGTTTTAGCGTTGGGCATAATGATAGTCTACCTGCACTTGACGGGGAATTTAAGTTCACAGGTAACCGTGTTTATTGCTCGAACTGTGAAGTCTTAAGAATGCCAGGAGGTATTAATAGCGTAACAGCAGTGGCAGGTCTCCTCCGTGCGGCTGTTCTGTTCCCTAATGGCCTAATTTATTGCTTAGAGGTGTTGGTAATGGGCGTAATAACTACCCTGAGGGGAGGAGAGAAAGGTCGAGGTCCTTCTAGGTATCGTACGACCGCCTCCTTCCATCCCCCCTGATATTTTTTTTCCATTCCGTTTTTTATCCTAACCGTTTTTCTCCGATTATCATATTTTCTCCTTTCTGTTTTCTATTATTATTACTTCTCTTTTGTCACTTGTCTTCGCTTGCCTTTGGAAATCACATCACTCCCCATTTCCTCCCTCTGTTATCGTTCCCTTTGCCATTTTCCTCCTCTTCTCCTTCTCTCTACCCATTATCTTACTTCCCTCCATTCCCATACTTTTACTTTCCTTCTCTTCCCTTCCCGTCTCACACCTTCCCTTCCTAGTTCTTCCCATCCTTTACCTTTCTTCCTCTAATGTCTTCCCGTCCTTTCCATTTCCTTTTCCTTCCTTCCTTCTAATGCCTCCTCATCCTTTCCACCTTTTCTATAATTCACCTTCATACTTGTAGTGGAGTTATATTAGATTATCTCTCTAAACTAACCATGTTTACATAAAAAAATAACTTTTATTAATGACAATGAATATTTATGACCCGGCCTACCTGCCTCTTCGTGTGTGTGTGTGTGTGTGTGTGTGTGTGTTAGTAGTAGTAGTAGTAGTAGTAGTAGTAGTAGCAGCAGCAGCAGTAGGAACTCTAATGACAGCAGAAATTGTTGATATTTTAGTAGTATTTTAAGAAGGAATTCCATCTCTAGAATAAGTGATTGTGTGTGTGTGTGTGTGTGTGTGTGTGTGTGTGTGTGTGTGTGTGTGTGTGTGTGGCCTAATGGACTAGCGTCATCAATAATTCAGCGAGCCTTACCTCACGCAGCTCCTTGTCCTCCACCACGTAGCCACGCCCATGTGTCATTCACCTCCCCACCCCCCCCATGCTGTGTCCATACACACACACACACACATACACACACACACAGGCAGAGTGGTGCTTCACGAAAATGCTAACCTCTATCATTATGAGCAAACCTTCCTTTTTATCAGAATATAGGATTTTGGTGTCTGCATGTGCGCGCAGATACACACACACACACACACACACACACACACACACACACACACACACACGCGCGCGTCATCAGTGGGTCAGGGATGTCATTTAGGACAAACTGGAGATAACTAACTTGCCTAACCAACCGTTCCTTCTGCCCTTCCTCCAAGTCCACTTCCCTTCCCCCCCCTCCCCCCTCCCTCAGCTTGATGTAGGCCATGACGGAGCCGCAGTGCCTCCAACTTCCGTCCAAACACAAACTTCCGCACGGCAAATTAGTCCTTTTCCTGTTACGAGCACAGTAATGGTGTGCCGAGAAAAATAAAGTTACACCTTCAATCTTTTGATGAGCTGAAGTGAATGATTTTTACATGTCTGTTAGAAATACAATTATTTCTTGAAGGGAGAGGGATATTCGGATTGGAGTAAAAAACACTATTCATTTTGTAATTTAACGTATTTACCCAGAATTAGAGCATTTTCTCCCGTATCTAGTGTGTGTGTGTGTGTGTGTGTGTGTGTGTGTGTGTCCGTGTCTGTGTGTGTGTGTGTGTGTGTGAGAGAGAGAGAGAGAGAGAGAGAGAGAGAGAGAGAGAGAGAGAGATAGGCCACTTCATTTACCTACTTTGCTCGCTCCTCATGTTTATAGCCGCTATACGCTCTGGTGTCCCTCAAAGTGCCTTCTGTCACGTTACCCCCAGATGACTGGCGTGATCCTGAGACGTCCCACCGTACCTGTTCCTAATTCCTCGTCTCATCACCTCCACTACCACTCAGACTTTTCCCTCTCCACCATCCTTACCAATGACACCTTTCCACTCTTATTTTTTTTTTCGCCCCCTCCACTGGTACCACTTTCACTATTACTATAAGGGTACGGCCACACTGCACGCGGTTTGCTGGGATGGTAGAGGGTAGCGGGACGCCTAGCTGGTCAGAGGCAAGAACAAACACAAGTTATCTAATAGGAGTGGCCATACAGGACGCGGGTAGCGGGTAAGCTTGGAGGGAACCCGCTACCCGCGTCCTGTATGGCCACTCCTATTAGATAACATGTGTTTGTTCTTGCCTCTGACCCTCTAGGCGTCCCGCTACCCTCTACCCTCCCAGCAAACCGCGTGCAGTGTGGCCGTACCCTAAGTGTGTGGAAGTGTGTCATCCCACCACTATCCCCATCTCCAGCACCACTAGCACCACCAAGATGCACTCTCCCTAACCACCAGTCTTCACCCTGATGCGCCACCGTCCAGTAATCGCGGTCAACTATCAGGCATCACGAAATATACCCTCTCCTGTACCCTCCTGCCCCCTGCACCATCACCACCACCTCTCCCAGTGACACAGAAAACCACAACATGACACCACTTCCCTTTTACAAACACACACACACACACACACACACATACAAAGTCATACACGCCATTCACACCTTTCACACCCACATAACTTCCAACTTTGACGCTTAATCTACAACAGTTTTTTTACAAGTGTCCGCCTTCATTCCCTCTCTTCTACATTACTCTTTTTATTCCTTCCCTCCCTCTTCCCTTCGTTTCTTCCTTTCTTTTTCCCTTCATCCCCTCTGTCCTTAATTCCTCTTTTTCTTCCTTCCCTCCTTTATTTTTTCGTTTTTTCCCTCCGTTTTACCCTTCCTTCCTTCATTCATTCATTACTTTTCTTCTTTCCCTCCCTTTTCCCTTCGTTTCTTCCTTCCTTTTTCCCTTCATTCCCACTGTCCTAAATTCCTCTTTTTCTTCCTTCCCTCCTTTTTTTTTGTTGTTTTTTCCTTCTGTTTTACCCTTCCTTCCTTCATTACTTTTCTTCCTTCCTTCCCTCTTTCCTTCGTTTCTTCCTTCCTTTTTCCCTTCATTCCTTCTTTCCTTAATTCCTCTTTTTCTTCCTTCCCTCCTTTATTTTATCGTTTTTTTCCTTTTTCCCTTCCTTCCTTCCTTCCTTCCTTCATTACTTTTCCTCCTTCCCTCCCTCTTTCCTTCGTTTCTTCCTTGCCTTTTCCCTTCCGCCCTTCCATCCCTTCCTCCTTCCTTCCCTCGCTTTCTCATTTCGTCTATAATGACTTGCTTGCTGATTGACTTACAAATTTGCTCACTTGATTTATACAAACATATTTAGTCACCATCAGGACAGGAGCTCGCGAAAGACATTGCCGCGATCCTACAAAGAAACGTTCTCCTACTTCATCATTCTCAATTTTCAAGTCACTTTATCTCGAGGCTTCTTTTCATGTCATTTATCTGCCACGTTAACTTTTTCACGGCACTTTAATACGGGTCTTTTGCAACCTTCCTAATCTTTTCTCTTCCTCTCTTCCTTAAATTTCACCTTGCACACCTTCTCATCCCCTCCACCACCACCACCACCTTCCTCCTCCTTATCCTCCTCCTCATCCTTCTCCTACTCTTCGTCTTTCCAGCCCTTTTGTTGACACTTTCTTCCTCTCTCATGTCATGCGCTGTTCTCTCGTCTTCCTGTCATGGCCTTTGTCTCACTAGGTGCCAAGTGATTGAGTATACATCTCATTAGGGCCAACAACTGATGGCACGAAGGCAAGGCAAATATGTGTGTGTGTGTGTGTGTGTGTGTGTGTGTGTGTGTGTGTGTGTGTGTGTGTGTGTGTGTGTGTGTGTGTGTGTGTGTGTGTTTCTGTCTTTTTGCCGTATTTGTTTATCTACATAATCGTGAATTCGTTTATTTTATTTACTTATATGTTTTTTATGTTATTTTTAGACTATGTTAGATTTTTTTTCTCTCTTTCGTTTTATTTTGGGGGATTATTATGACAACAAGTGATCAGACGGCCTACACGGGGGAGCTCCTGTAAATCCAACCCAATTATCTTAGACTATCGTTATTGGCTATGTTTTTTTGTTGTTGTTATTTTGTAATCTGAACTGATCTTACTGAATCGCATTACTACATGTCATTCCCCGTTACGGTTAGACTTTCTTAGCGGAGTTGCATTAATAGAGAAATTCCGTGAGAGGTTATTTCTTCCTACATTCAGAATATGACACTTAATGACACTTCCTAATAATACTGTGACTTCCCTGCTAAGTCATTATAACCTGTCATGTTCCCCCTGCAATGAAGGAGCATCTTGATCTGCTCATGTTAGTCTTTTTTTTTCCATGAACCGCAAACTTACTATCATCGCTACTTATTTCCCAATCCAAATCATACATTTATATAATTAAATGTGTACCCAATATTTAATCTTAGTCCCTCCCTCAATATTTTCCATGAACCGCAAACTTACCATAATGGCTATTTATTCCCCAGCCCATAGCATTCATTTATATAATTAACTAAAGTGTACCCAATACTTAATCTTAATCCCTCCCTCCTCAATTTCACTCTTTAGATTATGCACACCTCTCACCCTTCACCTCTTTCCTTTCCCTGATGTATCTTTCTCCTCTTCCTATACTTAATTTTACTCCCTCCCTCCACCGTTTCACTCTCCAGATTATGCACACCTATCTCCCTTAACCTCTTTCCTTTCCCTTTTGTATCCTTTCTCATTTTTCCTTTTTCCTCTCCCTGATGTATCTTTCTCCTCTTCCTATACTTAATTTCACTCTCCAGATTATGCACAACTATTTCCCTTGACCTCTTTCCTTTCCCTATTGTATCCTGCTCTTCCTCCACCGCCTCCTCCTACTCATCACACCCACGCTCGGTTTCATCCCTTTGGACCCAACTTTCTTGTGCTCGAAAACTTAATATAAAAACTCTACGCCCACAGTGCAAGGCTTTCCAGAGCAGCTCAGGTAGGCACGCCAGGAAGTGTAAGAGGATAGAGAGTGGAACAAGGAAAAGAGAGGTATTGATGGGCAAGGACTGGCTAAAAGAGAAGTAGGAGGAGGAGGAATAGGAACTCAGTGGTTGAGGATAGTGAGACAGGCTTGATATGTGTCTGGAAAAGTGGAGTAAGAAGGAAAGAAGTGGATAAAAAGTAATAAAGGATAGGCAGGAAGTAAATAAATGAAGGAAAGTACAAGCAGTAAGAAGTAGAAAGCAGGAGAGGAAGGAGGATGGTACGGTAGGAGAGAGAGGCGAAGGCAAAGGAACCAGGCGAGGAATAAGTGCTGGAAGGTATAAGATAGGCTGGGTGGTGGCGTGTGAGGAGGAAAGAGGAAACAGATAAACTGGCAGGAAATCACGAAGGACTGCAGGATTCATCTTCTAAGGCGCAAGAACCTCAGTGTTGGCGGGAAAAGGAAAAGAGTCGGAGGCAGAAAGATGGAGGAGGAGGTAACATTGCGTGTCCTCCCTTGCGTCTTCCCGTGCGTGAGATGACTATAAAGTGGAGGGCGATGCGCCGAGATTTGTTTTCCGTGGTGAATGACGTTGTTTTTGTCTTTCATTCATTTTCGTTTTCTGTCTTTGGGTATGGAAATGAACCGCCACGAAAGAGTATGTATGTTTGAAGTTGTATAGGTAATGTTTATCTTTATTTTTTTTATTGATAGTAGTAGTACAGTGCGAAGAGAGACGGTGTAGGACAGCAAGAAGGAGAAGCCGTAGAAGGCACTTATATTACATTTCTGCCGTGTATATCGGAATGAGAATGTTACAAAAGCTTTTTCTTAACATATTCGGAGTTTCGTGATTTATGTAACCCTCCTTGACAGCATGACACGTGTTGACTATAATCAGATGCACACACACACACACACACACACACACACACACACACACACATACACAACTATTTAATCACAGTCACCTCACCTGCGACGCACCTCCAGGCCGGCATGTCACTTTTAATTAGCGAGGCAAATTACTTCACCGTTAATGAGACAAACCAATTTAGATATTTTCACCGGGTTTTATTGCACGTTAAAACTTCATATTTCGTAATGAGATAATCAGCGTGAGGTTGTTTCGTTCATTAATTTTTACTAACTATATTCTGCATGCTTTTTTTTGTATAGAGTTTATGTATATATCTATTTGGTAATAAATTTATATATCTATTTCACGTGTTGATAAATATTTGTTATCATTATTATTATTATTATTATTATTATTATTATTATTATTATTATTATTATTATTATTATTATTATTATTATTATTATTATTATTATTATTATTTTTTTTTTTTTTTTTTTATTTATCTATTTTTTTTTTATACGAACGAACACACACTGAATATCACCGTCGCGTGCAGTTGCGATGTGACGAAAATATCGGTTTGTTTTGCTTTTTCTTTTCTTTTTCTTTCGCTTCACTTCTCTCTCTCTCTCCTGCTCTCTCTCGCTCTCTCTCTCTCTCTCTCTCTCTCTCGCTCTCTCTCTCTCTCTCTCTCTCTCTCTCTCTCTCTCTCTCTCTCTCTCTCTCTCTCTCTCTCTCTCTCTCTCTCTCTCTCTCTCTCTCTCTCTCTCTCTCTCTCTCTCTTTATACATATTACACTCGATATTTTTCTCTTGCAATCTTATAACTGGTATAGAGAAAGACATAAAACAGATTGAAATAGTGAGCTGCTTCATATAGTCCTAAATCATTTACATATCATAAAGGAGACAAATTTTCAGCTTCCATTTTTATATTTTGGTTTGTAAATTTTTATCCTACGAACTCGTTTCCTTATATCACATTTTTTTGTCATTGATTCGATTCTCTGTCACATCCGAACCATATTTAGAAAGAGGAAGGGACGTGGAATTAATTTACAAGACCAGCATTGGAAGATACGTTCGTGGCAACACATCCTTCCCATGTAACAGGCGCAAACGTTGTTAGTACAGCAGACGGGTCTTTCATTGTTCCCGGCGCCCTTTGTTGTGCCTTTTTAAACAGATTCGAGGGACACAGCGTTGGAAGTGTTCCCCATGCATTCCCCTGAATAAGCCTGAATATTTGTCTTTCTGTCTTTCTTTCTGTGTTTGTCTTTCTGTCTCTCTCTCTCTCTCTGTCTCTCTCTCTCTCTCTCTCTCTCTCTCTCTCTCTCTCTCTCTCTCTCTCTCTCTCTCTCTCTCTCTCTCTCTCTCTCTCTCTCTACGTACCTAAAGAGAAAGGTTTGCATAGTAAGGTAATAAAGTCACTGGAGACATGACTTACGTGCCTGCAATAGAAAAAGCTCAAGTGTAACATCCAATTTTTGTCACCGTGTATGCTCTTTCGTTTACATCCCGTTTTCCTTCGCTATTTTTTTGCCAACGCGCAATTATATTATTTTCTTCTTTTCCCTCTACTTGTCAGTTATTTTTTCCTGCACCGGCTCTCATTAGGTATTCCTTTACATTTTTTGCTGTTTTGCCTTCCTCATTATTCATGGCGGTGCGGTGCGTCGGCCGGCCAAACATTACCTGCCTGGGCCGCGGCCTTGCTAATGAGACACGCGGCTAATCATTGGGTGAACGGAGACTTTGTCCCCCGTTTTCTCTTTCCCTCATACGATGAAAAAAATATTCCTCCCCAACATCATGCACTGACATCCAAACGCCCTTCATTAGCGAGCCGCCTTGACCCTCCAGCCTCTAAAAGAACAGTTCCCTCCTTTAAGAAAATACGTAGTTTCCCTCGATCGTGTTAAAAGAAAGATAAAAACTACGATCTCCCTCTTGATCTCGGAGGAAATAGCTACCGTGTTTTTTTTTTTCTCTCTTTCCCTTTTACTGAAAACTAGCCGTAACTTTCCCTCATAAAAAAAGTTGCTTTAATCCCCTTCTTCCAGGAAATAACATTCTTCAGTCTCACTGTTTAGAAAAATATAAAAAAACAAAGAAAGAGGAGCAGCCTCTTCCTTCCTCACTCAATAGTACTTAACTTAATGCCTCACGCAGCGTCCATTAGTCTGGAGGGTAAGGAAAAAAACACATCCTGACAACCTCATTTGACGTACAAAAAAGAAAAAAAAACTATCTTAACGACTCACAAAATAAACTCCTCACACAAAAATATACACACGGAATATGTAGTTCCTCCTCGTTAATTTTAAGTAATAGTAAGGAACGAAGAAAAATCGGTGCGCCACAGTACCTCAAAACTTTTTCTGTCACGGAGCTCTCCCGCAACGCTACATGCACGACGGGACGACTCACGCTGATATATTTTACTAGGAAGAAAAAGAAAGTCAGGGATATATAATTTGCCTCTGCGTTCGCCGCGTGTGTGCGTGTTGCTGTGTGTGTGTGTGTGTGTGTGTGTGTGTGTGTGTGTGTGTGTGTGTGTGTGTTTGAGTAAGCGTCATTTATCGTTGAACTAAGTATGAGTCAGATCCTGAATATTAAACAGGAAGGGAAGGGGACAGTGCACAGTGAATAGAGAATGGAAGGCTGCATCGTGTATGCATTATAAACACATAAATCTTGTGCTTAGATTCAAATCATATATTTAATGCATATCGTTTGGGTATTCATATTTACTGGGGAACAAATCATAGCCGAGAGTAAACTGTGTGTGAGTGGGAAGAGGGTGTATCCGAGTGTGTTTGGTGAAGGGTGACTGCAGGAGATATAAATAAACAATTGTACAAATGATAAGCCAGTAGTCGCAATAGTAACGATGTACAGGTTAATGGAACTGATCAAGGTGACTTTTCTGTGAGTTGAAGGGTGTGTCAAGGTGGAAGCGTTTGGTGTTTGAACAAAGTGTATCGAAAGTAGGCATCTCTGTTATAATGATTAATACTACAAGCTTGACAGATGAGAGAGAGAGAGAGAGAGAGAGAGAGAGAGAGAGAGAGAGAGAGAGAGAGAGAGAGAGAGAGAGAGAGAGAGAGAGAGAGAGAGAGAGAGAGAGAGAGAGAGAGAGAGAGAGAGAGAGAGAGAGAGAGAGAGAGAAATATATGTATCACTCACTAGTTCTCGTTATGAGGAAAAAAATGTATTGTGAATATTCTGTACCATATGGTGAATTATGGGCCACAAATATGAAAACAATAGCAGCATTCAATAACGCCACTGTAAATAGAAAGAAAGAAAGCATAATAAAATCCTCTGACAATCTCCGAGCAAAGCGTAGAAAATGGAAGGACGCAAGTAAAGGAAAACTGACAGTAAACGAACAGCCAGACAAGCAGACACAGACAGACAGGAAGACTGACAGACATCAGCCATCAAACTGTCCCTAACATGCTTTATGTTCCAGTCGAGGATGAAGCGTCACAGACACATCTGAAAACAGCGGCGGCATTTGCTAACGCGGCTGATAAAAAATGAATGTCCAGACTTCCCCTTCTAACTTATACTGGGGGCCCTCACGTCTCTCGAGGCAATGCTGACCGAGGGGAGATGGCTTTTCCTCTGCCTCTCTTCCCCTCTTCCTTTCCCCTTCCCACGCGACCTCATCCAGCTGCCGGATTTTAGCTCTTGGACCCATTACCTCCATTAACTTCTCCCTCTCAACCCCCCCCCCCCCCCCCCCACACACACACACACACACCTCCAGTACTGCTATACTCCTTGCTCTTTTCGGGTTCGTTTCTATCCCACGAATTCTGAACATGCAGAGAGAGTACTGCGAGCAAATGGGTATAGTGAAATCTGTGTTGCTGACGTAATAGTGTGCGTGTATGTGTGCGCGCGCGCGCGCGTTTTTTTTTTTTTGTTTTTTTACATTGTGGCCTATTGCGCCGGAAGGCATCTTCCTGGTGGATCCTGATGGTCGGTCCAAGGCTTCTTCCCGGTGGGTCCTGATGGTCGGCCCAGCCCGTTCTGGCGCAGGCGAGTGTTTTATAGTGGCGCCATCTTGCATTGGCTCATGCTGCCCTCCCGGAGCTCATTTTTAATCATAGAATCTAGAGTCCGGGTTGATAGGTGGTCTTCTGGACAGCATATGGGTAGTTTTAAGCCACTCGGCGGTGGCTGAAAAATCCCAGCTTGGTGGAACCGGTCGGGGATTGAACTCGCGTCCTCCTGAACGCGGGGCCGTCTTGCTATCCATTCATCCACCGCCTACCACACACACGTGTGTGTGTGTGTGTGTGTGTGTGTGTAGGGAGTGAGGGAGAGTGAGTGTGTGTATTTACGTTTATCATTGAGTTAGTACTGTGTGCAAATTCTTTTTCTCTATTAGAGTTCCTTAAAATAATACAAATATTTTATATTTACAGTCATGAGTTTTGCATTCACATACCAGCTTGTTTTCAATCATTATATATATATATATATATATATATATATATATATATATATATATATATATATATATATATATATATATATATATATACTTTTTAATAGAAGACCCACCTTCAGGAACTTAACGACTCAATGCTGGAGGCTGCAGAACGCTTAGCCGCAGACATGACTATTATTTCCGATTGGGGCAAGAAGGACCTGGTGTCCGTCAACGCATAAAAAACACAATTTCTCCATCTATCACCTCGACACAATCTTCCAAACAACTATCCCTATTCTTTGACAAGACCCAGCTATCACCTTCCTCAACACTAAACATCCTCGGTCTATCCTTAACTCAAAATCTCAACTGGAAACTTCATATCTCATCTCTTACTAAATCAGCTTCCTCGAGGCTGGGCGTTCTGTACCGTCTCCGCCAGTTCTTCTCCCCTGCACAGCTGCTGTCCATGTACAGGGGCCTTGTCCGCCCTCGTATGGAGTATGCATCTCATGTGTGGGGGGGCTCCACTCACACAGCTCTTCTGGACAGAGTGGAGGCTAAGGCTCTTCGTCTCATCAGCTCTCCTTCTCATACTGATAGTCTTCTACCTCTTAAATTCCGCCGCAATGTTGCCTCTCTTTCTGTCTTCTATCGATATTTCCACGCTGACTGCTCTTCTGAACTTGCTAACTGCATGCCTTCCCCCCTCCCGCGGCCCCGCTGCACTCGACTTTCTACTCATGCTCATCCCTATACTGTCCAAACCCCTTATGCAAGAGTTAACCAGCATCTTCACTCTTTCATCCCTCACGCTGGTAAACTCTGGAACAATCTTCCTTCATCTGTATTTCCTCCTGCCTACGACTTGAACTCTTTCAAGAGGAGGGTATCAGGACACCTCTCCTCCCGTATTTGATCTTCCTTTCGGCCACCTCTTTTGTTTCTTTTTTAGGAGCAGCGAGTAGCGGGCTTTTTTTATTATTGTTTTCTTTTTTTGTGTGCCCTTGAGCTGCCTCCTTTGTTGTAAAAAAAAATATATATATATATATATATATATATATATATATATATATATATATATATATATATATATATATATATATATATATATATATATATATATATATATATATATATATATATATATATATATATATATATATATATATATATATATACGTATATGAATATCTCATTCATATATCTATTAGCACCTCTGAACTGATGTATATATAGTAGCAGCCAGGCTAATACTAAATTATTTTATTGCTTATCATTTTGATTATTTTACTTTTTTTTTTTAGTGTAGTTACGGACAAAACACCTTTCCTTTATGTATTTCTTCACGGCACGACCTGAACTCATAAACATAGATGTGAACCGGATCAAACCGGTTAATCTAGGAGTATACATGTTATTACCAAGTTTAGTCCTTTTTTACATTTTTTGTGTGTGTGACGTACAAAACATATTTCCTCGTAATATTTCATCGGTGGTCGACGAAGGCTAATAAACGACGTGCACGGGCAACCCTGCCGAGCCAGCCAGGCAGCCTTGCATGCTTACGTTGTTACCAGCATTTTATCATTCTAATACGTACCCTTGTTTTTTTTTTGTGGCGTAGACAGTTATAAAAAAATACTCGTACTTAGAAATATGAATCTCTACTCTCTGAATGAGCGTAAAATAGCTTTGGTAAAGGATATAGCGTCAAAATATTTTTTTTCTATCTTAATGTAAATGTATAAAAAAATAATTGCAAAGTTGTGCCTTGATGTTTTGGCTATTTGCTGAGACTAATGAACACACACACACACACACACACACACACACACACACACACACACACACACACACACACACACACACACACACACACATGTACGCACAGCGCCTTTAAGATCTTCAAAGGCTTCCCAGTGCACTCTATCGGAAAAAGAGAAAGTTTGAGTATTAACACCGTAATCAAATTTACTTTCAAGGACAAACAGATTCAATGTTCTCACCACAATAGAGTTCCTCTGCTTTTATAAACTCTTCCTTAATACGAAAGAGGGAGCTAACAGGTGTTCACGAGAGGATGAAAGGGAGGATAGAAGGAAGAGGTTTGAAGAGAGGAAGTGAGAATGAAAAGAGGAGGAAAGAGAAACGAGCTTGGAAGGGGAGGGAAGGGAAAAGGTGTGGAGAGAGGAAGAGACGGGATGGGATGGAGGAGGGAATGGACCGCGAAGGCAATCGATGGCGAGAAAAGGAAGACGGAGGGAGTTACTGTTAGGAGTGATGGGGAGAGTGTGAGTGGCTTCCTAAACGAAAATGAAATATAGTTGGATAGTGACGGGATAAAAGGCAGTGAGAGGTGGGTAGATAGATAGACAGGTAAATAGATAGATAGGTATGTGGCTCAATAGAAGGATACATGGATAGACTGATAAATATAGTGATCGATAAAATGGAGTATAAAGAAAGGGAGATAGAAGTTAGATAGGTAGAGAGAGAGAGAGAGAGAGAGAGAGAGAGAGAGAGAGAGAGAGAGAGAGAGAGAGAGAGAGAGAGAGAGAGAGAGAGAGAGAGAGAGAGAGAGAGAGAGAGAGAGAGAGAGAGAGAGAGAGAGAGAGAGAGAGAGAGAGAGAGAGAGAGAGAGAGAGAGAGAGAGAGAGAGAGAGAGCGCTGAGACAATTTGAGTGCCACCTTTCAAGTTACAGCCGCGTTCATCTGATAGAGAATAGGACCGGACGCGAGGGTCGAGAAGTTGTAGCCGTGCCTTCCGCCAGTAACGGCCTGAGCGCTACTTTGTCCTCCAGTAAGTGTTGGTCTGGAGACGGGGCAGCACGATGTATCCTCCTGTGTATTTCAACTTAGGAATTTCAGCTCGACAAGTAGTGACATACACAAAATGGACTTACAGACAGCCGTTTGATACAAAATAGATATCAATAATTCGTGGCCATACAAATAAGACCAAACAGACAGCCGTTTAATACAAAATAGATATCAATAATTCGTGGCCATACAAATAAGACCAAGGAAAGGGCAAGTCGATACAAACTTTTTTACAAACTAAGGAAATTGAGCTCGACAAGTAGTGACGTATACAAGGATGGACTTACAGACAGCCGTTTAATACAAAATAGATATCAATAATTCGTGGCCATACAAATAAGACCAAGGAAAGGGCAAGTCGATACAAACTTTTTTACAAACTAAGGAAATTGAGCTCGACAAATAGTGACGTATACAAGGATGGACTTACATACAGCCGTTTATCGCTGAATAGGTATCAATAGCTCGTCACCAAACAAATAAGATCAAAGAAAGACAACTCAACATAGACTTCTGTGTATTGCGAAACTCAGTCTGGGAAATAAAAATGTGTAGGAAGAAGACCTTTAAATACCCATATAATAAAGTAGGGACAATAGTTTTCTAATAATACAAGTAAGTCTACAGGAAATAATACAAGCGTTCTATACAGTCACGTTTCTCTTCTTTTTTTCTGTAACTAAGGAGGTACACAAAGGAAGGGAAGAATATAATAGGAAAAAACTCTCTTCTTAACACCCTACTGCAAATCAAGGCTGAAGAGGGGCAGCTAAATAAACAAACAAAGGAACTAATACACGTAGTTATAAAAGATCAATTGTCTTCGGCATATTTTTTTCGGGATAACTTTTTTTTTCTGGAGAAGTATGATGCCGACCTTTTTTTCTATATTTCGTCTTTTTTACAGCAAAGGAAACAGCTCAAGGGCAAAAAAAAAGGAAACAATAATGAAAAAAAGCCCGCTAATCACTGCTAATATAAAAAAAGGATTCAGAGGAGTGGCCGAAAGAGAGGTCAGTTCCAGGAGGAGAGATGTTTATGATATTTCAGTACATTCTATCCGTTTAATATTGTACACGGGCCTAATAGTTTCCCCCGTTACATATTATATCCTCCCTTAAAAGAAATATTAATGTTGTCTGATCTCTCCATCCGAGTACCGTATTTTCATTTTCATCCCATTTTCTGTCGCCCACTAATTCACGTGTCTTCGCTCGACAACCGCTTAATACAAAAGGGTAATTTACGAGCTTCAGGCGGCATTTACCTGAGCATTTTTCGGTGATGTGGTGTGCTCGAACAGGTGGAAGATTAGGAGCCAACGTGGTGATGATAATGTTATGTATGGTGATGATGGAGGAATGGAGGGTATGGTGTGTGAGAGAGAGAGAGAGAGAGAGAGAGAGAGAGAGAGAGAGAGAGAGAGAGAGAGAGAGAGAGAGAGAGAGAGAGAGAGAGAGAGAGAGAGAGAGAGAGAGAGAGAGAGAGAGAGAGAGAGAGAGAGAGATTTTAGAGTTGGAGAGAAATAACACAAACTAGAAAAGGAAAGAGAGAGAGTTTTAGGGACATATAAACTCATGCAGGACAATATATGGAAGCTCAGATACACACAGAGGCGGAGAGACGAACACAAAGAGACACATCCAGAGAGATTCTAAAGTGGAAAGGACGTAAACGGTGAAATGTAAGAGAAGCAGTGAGACAGAGAGAGAGGGTGGGAATAACATAAATAACCAGAAAGACACACATATACAAAACACGAGCATAGACGCAGAAATACAAAGATAGAGAGAGGATGAGAACAACAAAGACCCACAGACGGACAGAGAGAGAAACACGAACACAGTGACATAGACCCAGACAGATACAATGACCGGGAGACAGACAGGGAAAGACAAACACAAAGACTGAATTTAGAGACGGAGTGAGTGACCGAAACTGAAAATTGTAAAAGAGAAACCCAGTTGTTGAGCCACATAGAGAGATTTAGGATCGCATAAACAAGTAAAAAGACACAGAGAAACACAGAGAAACACACACACGAGAAGACACACCAACGGAGGGAATTTAGGGTTGGAAGGCCCAAAACGGGAGATGTAAATGAGGCTGTTTACCAATTTTGGGAGGATGGTAACGGCGCGGCGAAACACAGCTATTACCATATAAATGACCGCGGGGACGAACACGCGGGGCGTAAAGAAAGCGAATGCACAAAAGACTTCGTAAATGCTCGACAGAGGGAGAGAGATGAGAGGGAGTCCGTCAGGGGGCGAGAGAGGAGTGGAAAGTGTGTCCCAAGATTTTTTTTTTTTTAGGGTATATGTGTTGGATTTTCACTCTTCTGTTGTGGCACGGGTGGAGTTTACAGTGTGTTGTGTATTTTTTTCTCTCCGTCGTTCTCTTTTGGTCTTTGTGGAAGTGAAATTTTGTATGCGTCTGGATGGAAATCAAGGGAATGGGGGAAAGAAATGGAGGGATTTGATGGAGGAGATATGTGTTTATTACGAGGAAATGGGAAATGGGGGAAGCTGGCATGTGACTCTGAAGGGGGAATGTTTCGCACGTGATGCAGATGGGCGACGAAGACATTGTGCTGTTGGATACGTGATGGTGATGGCGATGTAACGATGGGATCTGATCAGCGTTGCCAAATCGCATTTCATTTTCGTAGTTGCTGACCGATAACTATAACAACAAAGAACGAAAAAACATCAATATTCAACATTTTAGCACTAACTTTGATTTTTTCACGTTACTTGTGTAGGTACGAGAGTTCGAGGTTTAAAAATGATAGATACGATATGGGGTTACTACGATAATTTGTCAACGCTAGATCTGATCCATACATTCGATTTATTTATCCTACGATCCTCCTCATGGTAGCAGAGGGAGTAGTAACCATGTATCATATTAAAGATTGAGGAAATAGGACTAAACGTAATATTTTTGTAATTTGTTCAATTTAGAGTTGTCGCGTTATTACGAAAAAAAAAAAGAAGAAAACGCATGCCATGGAATACAAATGATCTACTTTCCTTTCTCTCTCTATCTCTGTCTATCCGTCTGTTTATCTGTCTATCTATCCATCTCTAAAGATCATGACAAGAAAAGGCAAATACGAGTTTTTTGTAGATTTTTCTGTGGTCTTTTCACTTCACCTCACAATGCATGTACTGATAAAAAAAACTAAAGTGGAAGACTCGAGCGATAGATTGTAGCGTTTTATCCTGTTGTAATTCAGTTCCAACGCTTCAATCATTCCTTACATCACAGTGAACCGTGATACCTTCCTTCATATCAGAATTACCCTCTAAATATTTCAAGAATGTACAACACATTTCAAGAATTTGTGTTAGTTTCGACGCTATTTTAAAAGCCATTTTCCACATAATATTTGCCACTAATTACTCTCCTATTATTAGACGCCAAATAAACCTTTTTAATATTTAATATGATCATACAGAAAAAAAATATGTATCATCCTGACGCCCGTAATTAACATCACAAACTCACAAATTCCATACACTATCAGGGGAGATCAAATAACTTCATCTGTGTGGGTCTGGTGAGGACAGGAGTGGACGCGTGTGTCAGCTCCTGGAGGCAGCCTTAATCGGCTCGCCTGAGGAGTGGCCGTGGGTGCCTGAATCACCCTCTTGATAAGGCATTAGTATTTGCCTCGCCTATTGACCCGAGCGTCCTGATTACCAGCATCCCTATCTAGCTGAAAAGGGCCGCAGCAGGGCGTGGGGACCTCTTATTCAGAGCCTCTGGGAGTCCGGATGACGCTGCTCTCTGCTGTGCGCTGAGCAGGTGGATGGCTCCCCAGTAACCCTTTTTTTCTCCCCTCTCTCCTACCTCGATCTCTTTCTCTTCCATTTATCAGTCCTTCTCCATCCTTTTTTCCCACAAAGTCAGGCGCTCATCGCGGACTGGCAGCTGTGTGTTGAATCCTGGTGATTTTAGTAATGATAACGATGATGCTGATGATTGTGAATTACTGCGGTTGTTATGACAAAAAAATTGACGATATTGATGATGATTATTAAATTGATGCTAGGATGATACAGATGACAATAATTATGATATTTTTATAGTACCATTAATGATTATAATAATAATAATAATAATAATAATAATAATAATAATAATAATAATAATAATAATAATAATAATAATAATAATAATAATAATAATAATAATAATAATAATAATAATAATAATAATAATAATAATAATAATAATAATAATAATAATAATAATAATAATGGTAATGACAATATTTCAGTAACAAGTATAAAAATGAGAATAGAGATAAAAATAAAAAGAATATTGATAATAATAATAATGTGCGATCCCCCAAAATGACAATGATGAAAAAATACATTTGTCGGCAAAGAAATAATCAAACAATATGCCCAGAAATTAATGTTTCAAATGAAAATATATCTGACTTTGGTTATGTGTTTTCGTGTGGGGGGGGGGGGGGGGTATGTGTGTGTGCACGTATTCATGTATAAATGTATGTATGTCTCCAGTACTACGCCCCCAGATGCCTAAGGTTCCTGAAGTACTACCTAACACAGTCAACGGTATTTGCATAAGCAGTTATCAGTTTGTTGGAGGAAGGCGTTCTCGTTAGCGGCGCCACGCCCTCTGTGTCTCCAGGGAGTTGATTAACCCTCTCGTTAATTAACCCTCCACGCCTTGCTTCCGCTGCAGCCTAGGAAGCAGCTTCTCTATTCCTCAGCCTCAACCTTGTCCACACCCACCTTCCCTTCCACACCTCCACCATTCTCTAACTTTACCTGTTCTTGTCCTGACTTTCCCTTCAGCTTCTCTTCATCTCATCTCCACCTTAACTCTACTTGTTAATTTTATCTCCACCTTACCTTTACCTGTCCATCTGTCCATCTCACCTTCACCATACCTTTACCTGTCCATCTCTTCATTTCATCTCCACCTTACCTCTGCCTGTCCATCTCCTTTCCATCTCATATCCACCTTACCTTTACCTGTAGGACGCCAGCACTTTGCATTCACCTCATGACTTTTTACATATCTCCTTTAGCCTTTTATAACCTTGCATCCACCTTTTCTCTTTACTTGATTAATTTTGTTTCTTCTATTAGTGTACCAATCGCTATAGTGTTCGGTTTTCATAACGTCATTTCACTCCGATCGGTAAATTTGCTGGCACGAGTTGTACCTTTTTTTGTTTCTTCATTATTAGTGCCTTGTGCGTTCAGGCATATATACACCGAGCTGCAGGAAAGCAATAATCATTCGCTCTATTATTCTAGCGCCACCTCATGCAGCGAAAATACTCGTCATGTTTTATTATCCTTTTTCGAGAGAAGCTTTCCGTGGACGGGAGGAAGACGTCACCTGATCGTGTGTCATTAGTTTCAGGAAGACATCGTTAGTCGCGGAAGAAACATTGTGTTGGGAGCGTTGCGGCGATACTTCAGCTGTTGTGTCCCTTTAAGAAGAAAGCGTAGAAGGATAGAGGGAAGAGCAAACCGATGGATAAACAGAAACAGAAAGACAGGCACCCATAATGACACTCACATAATCAAACACACACACACACACACTCACACACACACACACACACACACACACACACACACACACACACACACACACACACACACACACACACACACACACACACACACACACACACACACACACACACACACACACACACACACACACACACACACACACACACACAGGTATTAATCCTTTAAGAAGACACCATAAGCAGCGGTTATATTACACCACGTTGGCAATGTTTTACTCGTGTACCTCTCATAAACACAACGAATCTCACAGCAGAATTATATGTCAGAATTCCTATGAACTGTACCTTTAGGGAGACAGCAGTCACATCTTTTTGCATAATTTTTCTCTTGAAGAATCAAACGATAAATTAATATTGCGCTATTCTTCTTTCTTTTGTCAGCTTTACCTCTTCATTGTTTGGTGAAGTGTCTCATTTGCTCCTCTATCGGTCCCAGTCCTCAACGTCTGTCTGGTCTTGAATTTCATCTCCTTCCGTCGTCATCTTCTCCAGTAGGTCTCCCTTAACGTGATCCAACCATCTCAACATCGATCGTCCCTTCGTCCTCCTTCTCAACACTTATCCATTACTTCTCTTCCACGTACTCCTCATCTATTCTCGTTACTTGTCCACGGCACTTCATCAATATAAAACGAAAAGACAAAAAGACTAAGATATTCAACTGAGAAGTCATCCATGCACCATTTTTCTGGTACTTATGGACTCAGAAACTGTATAATCCATTTGCGTCCCACGTGAAGGTCATTGTCCGAAAAACGTGTGTATACCGGGAAGTTCCTCGTCGGATCGGCAGTTTCAACACTATTTGTACATTCCGAAGTAAGTTGCTTCATTGTTTCGTGTCCCCATGTGGCGTTATGTTACATGATCGTATTTTCTGCTTTATTGTTCCCATTTTTCAATCCCAAGTGTTATTTTTTCCAGGCCTGCAATTACTTGACACATTTTCACTTCCAAATATCACCTTACTTCTCTGCAACCTTTACGGAATCGAGAGGATTTTTTCGTAAAGGTCAAAAACTAACTCTGGTGAAGTGTAAGAGCACAGTTCTTCATTGCTTCTTCTTATTTTTTTATCCCAATGTGGATTTTATTTCACTTGGTTGTATGATTATTACTGGTTTGGGTCAAACTTTTCGATGTTCTTTCATGTTTTCTTTTCTGCTGTTGACATGTCGCATTTTCTGGTGAGCCTCCACTGAATTTTCTTTACTCTTTACGATCCCCGAGAAACAAAAACAAAAAAAAAGCGATACGAGGTCACCTTCTCTTGCTTTTTCCATCATTTTTCTTTATTATTTTGTTATGCTCCACACGGTTGCTTGGGATCAAAGACAACTCGCCTCTAACACGCGTATTTCTTCTTAAGGTCACCTGGACTCACCTCTCGACTTATTTTTAACCCTAAAGTTGCGGTGAAGTGTGGTAAACATTTGTCTCCCTCCGTTTGTTTATTTCTCCATCTCTTCCTCTTCCTTTTCCTTTTTCTTCTTCCTCTTTCTACTTCTCCCTCTTTCTCCTCCCATCCTTTCCTTCCTCCTCCTCCTCCTCCTCCTCCTCCTCCTCCTCCTCCTCCTCCTCCTCCTCCTCCTCCTCCTCCTCCTCCTCCTCCTCTTCCTCTTCCGCCTCTCCTCCTCCTCCTCCTCCTCCTCCTCCTCCTCCTCCTCCTCCTGTAATAAAAAGGGTGTTATGAAAACTTCTTTCTTCACTCCTCCACAAAGATAAATATACGAATTCTGACGAAAAGAGTGAAGCTTGCGTTGAAATATTTTTGCTCGTGCCAAGCAAGTATTTACCTTTGAAGATGATTCTTATATACATTGACGGAACATGTTCAAACCGGCGCCGGAGAGACAAACACGGACAATGTTACATTTTTTTGTTAACCCGCTGAGTGAATTATATTCGAAAACGTGCAAGGTGAATTCTGTTGTTAGAGTACTTATATATGAAACATAAAAATACATGGTGTTGCAATAGTAAAATAAACACAGAAACCGAGATAAAATAGAAACAACGTCATAGGGAAATTTGTCAACACTACTGCTAGGGAACATGGAACACAGCAGCAGCGGCGAACACCTCCATCAGTGCTGCCAACTCAATAGCAATGACGGCACAAACGCTGCATTATCACCAGACTCATGAACGAAAGAATGGCGACATGGACGCTAAATTGATCAGAATCGCTAAAATTATCCCTGAACTGCATCCACTTAATTGGTCATTACGGAGGTGATTCATAAGGAGTCACTAAGTACAGTCATAATGCTGGTTATCAACGAGTTTATGACGTCAGCATCTATTTTTATCGTCGCCTGTCACTCATTATGCTTTTTAATACACTCTGTTATGATGTGGACCGAGGCTCATTAAGGCGTGAAGTATTACGTTGAGTTACAGGTGATATTGCTACGAGTCAGGTGCTATGCGTCCATGTAGCTCAGGTGTGAAGGGACAGGTGAAGGAAAGTAAAAAAGGGTATGTGTGTGTGTGTGTGTGTGTGTGTGTGTGTGTGTGTGTGTGTGTGTGTGTGTGTGTGTGTCATGCTGGACAAAATGATAACCAAGGAAAATAAATATATAACAAAATTCATACACACGTACATTGTTTTAAAAATTTACCACAGCAGTGCCAGACAACCCCACCTTCCCCAAACACTCACTCACACACACACACACACACACACACACACACACACACACACACACACACACTTTTCCCTCGACAAAGTCTTACATATCTGCCATTATCTCAAAGTTGGGAGTTCATGGTTTCCCCAACGACATTTTCCTCAGCCAGAAACCCATCAGAACTTACGCGTCCCTAACCGAACTGACCCAAACCCTCCGGAACTCATCAAGACGCCGGAATGAGAACATTATCCTTCAATACAGCCACGCGCACGCCGCCGCTGACGTCGAAGTTCTTGTAGTGGCGGTGGTTGTAGTGGTGGTAGTGGCGGTATAAAGGCCAAAGTAAGGGAGACTAAAGGAAGATGGCGTGTGTGTGTGTGTGTGTGTGTGTGTGTGTGTGTGTGTGTGTGTATTTGGTGGTTGGTTGGTTTCCTAGGAGCTTAATTAAAAGAGAGAGAGAGAGAGAGAGAGAGAGAGAGAGAGAGAGAGAGAGAGAGAGAGAGAGTCAAGAGGTTATACTGAAAAATCAAAACATACAGAAAATACGAAGAAAGGGAAAGACGACAAGGGAAAAGATAACGCAGAGGATAAAGAGAGGACGAGAAGGGAGAGGCAGTGGAGGAGAGGGTGAGGGCAGGAATGATCATGGCGGTGAGAAGCTGATGAAATGAAAGAGATCCGCATCAAGGGGACAAAAGATGATGTTCTCCTGCTTCTTATTGGGATGGTGGATGGAAGGGTGAGGGAAAGGAGGGAGGGAGAGAGAGAGTGAGACGACCAATACTAACTTTGAGCGATATCTGAAGGGGAGCTGGAGAGGTAAACGACCGAAGATATGAACTCAATCTCCTTCCCTTGTCAAATGAATAAGCAAGTCATCTGTATTTAGAAAATGATAAGTAATTAGAAGAGGAGCCAGGGAAAATATGAAGAGATATATAACTTATTTTACATTCCATTATCCTCCTCCTCCTTCTCCTCCTCTTCTCTCTCCTTCTCCACCTCGTCCTCCTCGTCAGATAAATGTATTAGTAAAGGTAAACAAATAGCAACAGGCAATAGACAGACATACATGCAGGTTGACAAGCAGTTATAGAGAGAACAAAGAGCATAGACGAGGCAGGTGATGTGGAAGTAGGAGAGTTGGAGGGAGACCACGGCAGGAGTTGGGATGAGGCCGGGAATTGGAGGAAGGGGTCAAGGGAAGACGGATTAGGAACACCAGAAGGTGGAAAGATGGCATGAGACAGAAGGAGAGAATAAAAGAATAAGCGAGACACATTGAGGAGGGGAAGATATTGGAATGGAAACAGGAGGCATGGGAAGAAGAAGAGAGGAAAGAAGGAAAATACCTAAGGAGTGTTATGTCGAGAAAGGAGACACGAGACAGCTGGAGGAGACAGAAGGAGGTGGGAAGAAGTAGGAGGGAGAGAGGCGTGCATGGCAAGGAGGAGGAAGGAGAGAGATGCAGGAGGCGAGACAGGAGGCGAAGTAGGAAGAGGTACGAGGGCCACGAGCGCTGTTTACAGAGCACACAGGAAGGGCGAACACACATCTCCGTACTCACTTAGGAGCAAGGAAGACACACACTCCGCCTCACGACCAGAGGGCAACGTGAGTCCATCTCTGCGGGTGCTGGAGGAGGAGTGGCCGGTCAGGTGACATAGGGACTTGCACCTGTGTATAGCAATGTTGTCACCTCTCCTACCTGGAAGTTCGTGACGGTTGGCCTAATTGTCTCTCCTACTGCTCCATGATTGTGTGCTATTTTGGGGTCATGATGAGGATATTCAATGTCTTAAAAGGGGAGAGAGAGGAAAAGAGAGATAAAGATAGATAGATACATAGGTAAATAGAATGAGAGAGAGATAAACAGACGACTAGATAAATAGATGGACAGACAAACAACGAGACTGATTAACTGCGTGTGAGTGAATGCAGTGATTAAACGCTCCCTCCTCACACTCACATAATTGCGTCAGACTACCCCTCGCAGATACAATTACTCAATCATCGCCCTCCTCTTCTCCCTCCTTCGCGCGCCGCTTACACGGGTCTATACCTCGCTATGCCGCCTCCGAACTAGAAACATCGCCTGCTGCTCTCCTCTCCCAAGGGGCGTGATCACGTTCTAAGAGGCAGCGTGGGTGTGTCTCAGCCGCTTTATTAAGAGCCAAACGTATAAACACTTCATTTTCAACGTCTGTCCGATCTTTTGCTCCTGATTCTCACTTTCTTGTTCGGATTAGATAAAGTGGTTGGTGCCTAAGTGTTACTGAGGTGTGTGTGTGTGTGTGTGTGTGTGTGTGTGTGTGTGTGGGTGTGTGAGGGGGGCGCACACACACACACACACACACACACACACACACACACACACACACACACACGTTTATCCCTTGGGGCTTTCTATGTCCTTGACGGATAAAGTGTAAATGTTCATTGTCTACAGTAGCCAATTACTCGGAGTGAAGGTAACTTTTTTTGTCGGCCGTCTACATGTGAGAGAGTACCCGGACTTGTGTTATGAGAAAGTCCTCTATTCTTGATTATATATGTTAATGTTCTTTTTCTCCACTCCAGTTATTTTTTTCTTTCTGTTTTATGTGTCTTCTCGTTTCTATATTTACTTTTTAACTTCATTTTCATTTTCTTCATCATCATCATCACCACCATCATCCTTACCATCATCACCATCATTATTTTATTCTTATTATTTATTGTCGTGGTCGTTTTCGTTGTCTTTCTTCTTGTCCTCCTTTTTCTCCTTCTCTTCTTTCTCCATCTCCACCTCGTCCTCCTCCTATTCATCCTCCCCCTCCTCCTCCTCCTCTTCTTCCTCCTTCTCCACCTCGTCCTCCTCCTTTGCATCCTCCCCCTCCTCTTTCTCCTCCTCTTCTTCTTCCTCCTTCTCCACCTCGTCCTCCTCCTATTCATCCTCCTCCTCCACTTCTTCACATTCTCTATCACGACACTTTCTCTTCTTCTTGACGGTCGTGGCGGAAAATCAAGCCTGAGGGGCCGTCACATCACATATTTCCAAGACACTCCGCTTCCTTTGCCGCGCTGGGTCCTGCCTTGCATTTCTTTCCTTTCCTTTACCTTGTTTTGTTTGCCTTGTTTCCCCTTCTCTTCCTTTGTCTTGTTTTGCTCTGCCTTTGATTCGCTTCCTTTATCCTGCCTTACCGTGTCTTGTCTTGTCTAACTTTCTCCTCTCTTCCTTTCCCTGCCCATCTCCTTTTTCCCCTTCTCATCCTTACCAGTTCATTTTTCTGCCTTGTCATTTAATCCCCACCGTTCTCTTTCCTTTCCTTTTCTTCCTTTCCTTTATTTTCATTTCATTCCTCCTTTTCCTTTCCTATTCTTTCCTTTCCTTTCCTTTCTTTTCCCTTCCCTTCCTTTCCTGTCCTCTCCTTTCCTTTCCTTTCCTTTCCTTTCCCTTCCCTTCCTTTCCTTTCCTTTCCTTTCCTTTCCTTCTCTTCCCTTCTTTCCTTTCCTCTGTCTATCATTGCCCTGCCCTTCCCTTTCTTTCCCTTCTTTTCCTTTCCCTAAACTTGCCTAGTACTCCCTTACCCAGCCCTGTCCTGCCCTCCTCTATCCTGCTCTGCCCTGGCCTACACTGACCTACTTCTTCCCTTGCTTCTCTCTCCTGCAGGCTATCTAACATCCACCTGCACTCCTTCCTGCCAGTCATTCATACAATCTATCATACAAGCGTTCTTTTATTTATCTCATTTGCATACGCCCTTTCTCTCTCTCGCTGTCTCTCCCCTCCTTCCTTCCTCTCCATCCTTAACTGTCCATTTGCACTTCCTTATTTTTCCTCCTCCCACGCCCTTCTTCCTTCCTTGCGTCGTCATGTTTCTCTCGTCTCCCTCGTTTTGCAGTTTCATCGCCTCCTTCACGTCACGTTTTCCCTCGCCGGGTTATGACTTTCTTCCTACCGTTTACTCCACATCCTTCTCCTCTTGCTATTTTTTTTCCTCCTAACTCTCTTTTATCACTTTTCCTCCTCGTCCTCGTCCTCGGCCTCATCCCTCTCCTCGTTCTCCTGCTCTTCCTTTTCCTTTACTGTCGCGTTCTCCTTCTCCATCCCCTCCTCCTCTTCCTCTTCCTCCTTCTTCTCATCTTTTCTTGTTTTAACTCTTCTCATTAATCCTCGTCATTCCTTACAGCTGCATTATCTCTTCTTTTTTTTTCTCTCTCTTTCTCTCCCCTTTCATGCAGGCCATTCACTCGTTCCTTCTTTATCTTCCTTTTCATTTTCTTTTTCTCGTTCTTCGCCTTACCCGTTCTTTATTATCTTTCTCTTTAACTCTCTTTGCCCTCTCTCTCCATCTTCCTCCACCTCCTTATTACGCTCCCAAGCGTCTCCTAACCTTACCTTTCCCTACACACCCTCCCCAGCAACACAAACGCCCCCTTACCTTCTTTCCTCTTTCCCCAAGCAAGTCTAAGCCACTCCCATCCCCGCCCATCTAGCAACACAAAATATTCCCTTCCCTTCCTTACCCTTTCCCCAAGCAAACCTACCCTTCTGCCATGCCCTTCTCTGTCCCCTTCTCCCATCAACACAAAACCTACCCCCTTCCATCCCCTCTCCCCAAGCAAGGCTACTCCTTTCTCATGCCCTTACCCTCCTCCACCCTCCCAATCAACACAACCCTCTCCCTCTCCGTCCTTCCCCTCCCCCCCCAGCAAGTCTACCTCCTCCACCTCATGCGCCTCCCACCCAACAAGCAAGTTCATACTCATACCTCTCCTCCTCCTTTCTTCCTGCCTCCTCCTGCACCTCCCCCTCCCCTTCGCCACCCCTCTCGCCCCCTCCCCCGTCTTCACTGCGCCGCTGTATGATATATTACCTTTCCTCTCGGCCCTCAAAGCAGCAGATTCTAGCAACACGGCGCGTCCAAAAATACCTTTCCTGAAGCGCATCCATAAACACGAGGAGCAGGACTGGATCTCTTTCTCTTTGCTGGTTATTTTCTGTATTTTTTTTGTATTGTTTATAAAAGCAATCAATGTGTGCAGGAAAGCGTTGATTTCTGGTATGCGGTTTTTGACACAGATAGATAGTTATATAGACACATAGATTGATAGACAAATAAAGATATAGCTAGAGAAAGAGAGAGAGAAATAGCCAAACATAGAGACAAATAGACAGACATACAGACACAGACAGACAGGAAGATACACAGGCAGGCAGACAGACAAACTAGCAGACAGACAAACAGAGAGAGATATGGGCTCAATAAACAAACAGACAGACAGACGAGAGGAGGAGCGAGTGACAGATAGAAATTCGATTAACTCCATGAAGATCAAAATTGGTTGGTTTATTTGGCAACATCCAATTTCCATGTGTAAATTGATAAAGGGAATGATAAATTTAATTAAAGACACAAACCACTATGATATTTTTACTCTTTTGACACTTATTCTTCCCCATCGAAACAGAACCGAACCCTCACACCCCATACATGCCCCCCCCCCCTCACACACAAGCACACACACATACACAAACAAAATTCCAAAGATAGATAAAAAAAAGTAGTAAAAGTGCATCCCCCTCGGGCAAAACAACAGACAGGGTGAAAAATAATACGCAGCCATAACAGAGGGGCGTGTAGACACAAGGTACCGAAAAAAGTAGGAAAGACAAAAGTGAATGAGAAAAGACAACAGACCTGAGGCGCGGCGGCTTGAAGAAACGCTACGAATTATCAAGGAAGGGAAGCAAATGGCGGAGGGAGGGCGTGGGAGGGAGGGAGAGAGAAGAAGGAGGAAGAAGAGGAGGAACAGGAACAAGAGAGAGAGAGAGAGAGAGAGAGAGAGAGAGAGAGAGAGAGAGAGAGAGAGAGAGAGAGAGAGAGAGAGAGAGAAGTGAAAAATGATGAAAAATCGGAAGGGAACATGTGAAAAATAAGAAGAAAAATGGTGAAAGAAGAAGCAAAGAAGCGAATCTGTATTGTAAGAAATAGAGAAAAAGAAGAGAAAAAAGGGGGCGACTAGGAAAGGAGGAGAAGAAGAGCAGGAGGAAAAAAAAAGAAGGAGAAATGAACAACGGAAACAAGAGGAAAGGTGGCATGTGGAAAATCAGAGGAGGAGGAGGAATGAGAGAAACAGGAAAACCGTGGATGGAAACGATGCAGAGGGAGGATGAAATAAAAATAAGACTGGAAAAGAAAGTAAAGAAAAAAACAGTGGAGGCATGTAGACATTGAGGAGGGGGAGGGAAACAAGGAAAAACTAAAGAAAATGGGAACGAGAAAAAGAGAAGAGGGAGAGGGATGTATGTGGAGTATAAAAGAAGTGGAAACATAATGACAGAAAATAGATGAAAAAAAGATGGAACTGAAGATAGAATGAAGAAGTATAAAAATGAAGAATGAAAGTGAAAGCGGAATGAAGGGAGAGAGAAAAGAGAGAAAGAGAAAATGAAAGTGTAGAGAAAATGAAGAAGTAATATGTTTTGAAGTATGAAAATGAAGAATGAAAGAGAAAGCGGAATAAAGGAAGACTCCGTAAAGAAGACGATTGTTGTTGAAAAGGAAAGACGAGGAGATAAACAAATAGATAGATGGATAGATACAGATAGATAGGTAGGTAGATAGACAGTCAGATAGATATAAACACAAAGAGAGAAAGAATCTGCAAGTAAAAAAAAAACATCCTCAGCCTACTTTCCATACTCTAATGTAAAGAAATAATACTCTGAAAAGGAATTATACATCGCTGCAGCTCATCTCCCCCCCCCCCCTACCCCCGCCCCCTTGAGGAAGCGCTGTCCTGATGAAGAGACACCCAAACACATCCCAAGTTCTCGCTCCATCTCTCACGCGAAAATGAGGGAAGTTGTTGCGTCTGAAAATCTGGCATTGTTGCGGCCCGCCTGTAACCAACCCGCGGCTCGTCATGGCTCCCTCTCCGGTCACGCGCGACACGACTTCCATCAGCTTGACTTCTTTCTTCCTCCTCCTCCTCCTCCTCCTCCTCCAGTTAGGACTATTTACTCATTTATTTTTTACCTCTTTCTTATTCTTCTTATCTTTCTCTATCAACGCATTTTCTTTCTCCTCCTTATATATATCTTTATCCACCTTTTCTCTCATATTTTTTCTTCCCTCCAACTATGAGTCTGTTTAACTTTGTCTCCTCCTCCTCCTCCTCCTCCTTCGCCATGGCAGGAAGAGAATCTGGGGCGCCTGTACGACTCTGAAAAAAAGTTTAACCTCCACGAACCGGGGTAATAGAAGGAGGAGGAGGAGGAGGAGGAAGATGATCGTCCTAGTGATTTCTTGACACACGATGACACGCTGCGCTTGTTTCTTTTTCTTTCATGCTTTCTTTCCGGATGCATTTTTTTCTTTGACATGTTTTTGTCTCATCTATTTATAGAAACAAATCTCTCTCCCTCCTGGAAAACATGTTAGCGTGTGAAAAAAGCTGATACGTTTCTGAGTATTTTCTTTTACTCAGAAGCACAAAGAAGAAAGTATAAGAAAAATATATAGAAAAATAAAGTTGCTCACGACAAAGTTGGTTCATATGTCAACGCTTGCTGCAGGCATCACCGAGGGACGCCCCCGCGATAACCTTTAACACTTCAATTCATCCTCCACCACCTTCAACCAGACCTCCGCTATCCACTCACCGCGCAATCCACCTATCCATCCACTCACTCAGTATACCAGGCACTCACATGAATAAGCGATATAACTACATCACCACCATCACCACAGCCTCACCGCTATCCGTTATCCGCTTATTCATCCACCCAGCCAATCAGCCAATCAGCAAAGCATACCACCTCAAACACTCCTTCCACCACTCATTCGGCCGTTCCTTTACTCAGTCAGTTAGCCACATATTCACACATAGCTAGACATTCATACAACTAGCCAATCAATTCATCTATCCATTCAAGTGATCAGTCGGTCACTCAAATAGTTTTTCAGCTGCACTAGACATTTACCCACCCTTGCAATTCACCCATCTAACCATCCACCTAACTTACCATCCTTCCTTTTTATTCATTCATTCACCCAACCAACCAGCAAGTCGGTCACGTATCCACCTTGCCACTAACATATTCAGTCAATATGTCACTCACTCCAAGCTCTCCCAGCACATAACCCTCACCCATCTCTTTACCCAGTCACCCAGCTAATGCCGCGCCACAGTTAAGTCATCCAAGCCATACCAGCACGAGAGGTTTAAGTTTCTCAAGGCGTTCATCTCTGTTTACAAGAATCTACATTTACCTAAACATGATCTTAATTTAAACCGAGAAAGAAACACACTCCCCTCCCCCGTCCATTTCTCCCCTCCCCCCCCCCAAAAAAAAGGTTAGTTTATGGACCAGCCACCCACCAATCTCAGCGGGTCAGGCTATTGGTGACATCACTTCGGATTCTATTGATGTTTCCCGCTGTGATAATCCAGACATTCCCCTCCTCCCCGCCCCTCCTTTATCCCTTTCTCTCTCCTTCCCGCTCATTCCGTTCCCTTCTGTTCCTCTCCTCCTTCTATCCCTCCCTCCGTTCTTCATATACTCTCCCCTCTCCCTCTCCTCCCCTTTTTCCCGCCTTTCCCACTCTCCCCTTCACCGTCAACCCTTTCCCCTTTTCTTCCTTCCATCCTTTCCTTCGTCCTTTTTCATATGCTTTCCTCTTTCCCCTTCCTCCCCTCTTTCCCGCCTTTCCTATTCTCCCCTTCACCTTTACTCCTCTCCCTTCTGCGCCTCATCTTCCTCCTTCATTTCCCCATTTCCCACTTCCTCCTTCTCTCCCCTTCTTTCTCCCTCCATTCCCTTCCCCCTCCTTCCTCTACCCGCGTTCTCTCTCTTCCTCCCTCCTTACATCATCGTTTCTCCCTCTCTCACCTTCTCTTTCTCTCTCTCCCTCTCCCTTTTAATTGACTAATGTATTGCCCTCGACTGTGGGTTTCTGGTTCGCTGAATTATGTTGACCAGTGCAGTTTCTCCTCCTCCTTCTCCTCCTTCTCCTCTTGACCGCGTGTGTTCCCTCCCACCTCCGTCAATCCCCTCCTACCCTTTATGTCCCTCCCCCCCTCCCCCCTCCACTTGTTTACCTGCTTTCACCTTCACTTACCCTCCACATTCATTCCGTTCCTCCTTGTCCTCTCATTCTTCCAGCTTCTCTTGTTCTTCTCTTATCTTTCAGTCGTACACTCTCCTTCCTTCTTATTTCTCCCTCTTCCATTACTTCCGTTCCTCATCTCTATTGTCCCCTTCTTGCCCCTCATCCCCTGCCCTTTGCGTCTCTATCGCCCATTTCATTCTTCCAGTTCATGTTTCTTTTAAGGCCCCCGCGTCTCCCTTTATTCGATGTCTCCCTTCCTATTCCCAAACTCCTTCACTTCCTTCCCTCTCCTCACTCCTCCCGTCCTATCTCTAACTTCTCCTACTCTTCTTGTGCTCTTTCCTTTAACCATCTCCTCCTCCATCTATTTATTAATCAAGGGTAAAGCAAGGAGCGGAAGTAGATTGGTAGGGAAGGTTCATTTGTATATAGTGTAGATTTCTTGATTGTTCTAACGTGGGAATTGTTTGGCTGGCTCCTTATTTGTATGTCCTCCGTGTGCTTGGGGGGAATGTGTGCTTGATTTGATAGCGCCTAGAGAGTTAATTAAGTCAAAGTGTCTGATTAGTGAGATGTATTGTAGGCGGGGTTTCTCTTGGTCACTTGATGCTGCGTGTGAACCAGAGATGAACTTACGTCACTTCCGTCCCTCCTTCCCCTTCTCCCTCTCCTACTCTCCCTCTGTAACTCTCACTCCTAACCCTCTCACCCTTCCTTCCCTCCCGTCACTCTCGTCAGTCCTTTCACTCTTCTCGTCCTTGCTCTTCCCACCCCTCCCATACCTCCTTCGTACCCCCTTCTTTCTCATTCCCTTTGTTCCTCCTCCCAACCCTCAGATTCTTCCCCTTCCTTATGCTGCTCTATTTCCCGCTGCTCCTCCCGCCCACCCCTCCCATTCCTCCCCTTTCCCCTGCTCTTTTTTTCCCGCCCCTCCCGCTTCACCCTCCCGCCCCTCGCCCTCCAGCCTCCTAATGAACTGACCGCCGGAGCCTAATGGGACCGAAAGTGCCATTTCCTTGATGTCTCGGCCGGCCTATTGCACCCTGTACTCAAGTGAATGGCTGGGAACGCGAAGGGAGGCGGTTAATGGGCGCCAGACGGATGAGGCTGTGACTGCGAAAGAGAGGGAAAGGAATGATGGAGATGATATAAGAATGGCAAAGAGAGTGAATAGGTGGTGATGGTGGAAGAGGGGCTGAAGAAAGGGTATTGAGGGAAGGAAATAGGATGTGGGAGTGATAAAGGATGGGAGGGAGAAGAGGAAGGAGTATTAGAGGAGTTGATTGGGATGGAAAAAGTTGGGATGTAAGGGTGAGAATAGGAACTGGGGTGATGGGAAGGAAAAAGAGGATAGAAGCTTGGGAAATGGAGTGGGAAATATGTTGGGTAAAGTAAAGAGGGGATGGACGAGAGACGGAAAAAAAGTGTGGTAAGGGATGGAAAGGAAGATGGTCAAATGGAGGGAAAAGGAAAGGCATATAACCGTGAAAAAAAAAGATGAATTGAGGCGATGGTAAACGTATGGGAGAGGAAGTCATGGGCTGGAAAGAAAGCAAGGATGAAAGAGAGAAAGGTAATGCTGTGAGACGAAGAAAAATAAAGGATAAAGCAGAATAAGTGTTACAATAGAATGATGGATAGACGAGCAAAAGTATGAGGGAGGGAGTAATAGAGACGGAGGAGAAGGAACGAACGAAGGGAGAACAGGAGTGAAAGAGGTAAGAATGGCTGTACGGGAAAGTGAGTGATGAGGAAGAGAATGGAAAGATGAAACGGCGGATTGTGAGTTAGTGGAAATGATTAACGAGGTATTATAAGAAAAGCAGAAAGGCGGGCGAGGGGAGGGGTGGGGGGGAGGTGGAGGAGTAAAAGAGGGTATACAAAGAGAAGATGGAAGAAAGGAGTGATGAAAGATGAGGAGAATAAAAGAATGGAAAATAAAATGATGGAAGAGAGGACGAAAAGGGAAGACAGAAAGAGGGTAATGCAAATATGAAAATAACATGATAGAAGAGATGCAGGAGAGAACGAGGATAAACAAGGATATAAAAGAAAGTGAAAATAGAGGAGTGTGGGTTACGATTGATGGAGGCAAGGAAGACAAGGAGATAATGGTTGATTTTGGAAGAGGGAAAGATAAATGACTAAAGGAAGAATGACGAATGTGAGGAAAAAGAATAACGAAAATAAGAGAATAGGCGTTCAGAGTCATTATAATAAAAGTGATTAATATATGAGAAAATAGGAAGGAGAAAGGAGTGGGGCTTTAGATAAAATTAAGTTTTTGTATGATAGAAACATATATTAACGAAGGAGATTTAATAAAGGAAAGATCAATAGCATGGATAATATATGATGGAGATGAGGATTCAATAAGACATACAGGTTTATGTAAGAGCGGAAGATGATTAATGAGAAAAAGGTAAAAAAGGAAGGGGGAAGGGCATGGCATATAAATGATGGAGATTAGATGAAAGGAGAAAATGGAAGGTTGCGCGAGAGTGAAAGATTAAGGAGGAGGAGATGGAGGAGAGGAACTTTAGGAAATGAGATATGGTGATTAAGATAAAAAGGGAAGAGGAAGGGATACAAAATAGTGCAATACGAGTAAGGAAGGAGGAACGAGGAAACCGGAGTTAACAAGATGAGGAAGCAGAGGTGATACTTGCTCCCTGGAAACGAAATCTTATACGAAAACTCAGACGTTGTGAGAGGAAAATTAGTTTTGAGAAGCTGTACCAAGGAAATATGAGCTCGTGCACTACCAGCTCCAGATTATCCAACGTCACGGAAAAAAAAATAGATAAGCATTGTGTTCAGATTGTACAGCTTCTCCTTGCTATATAGTTACATTATATATCTCTTCCTCTCTCCATATCCATATCCATACCTGTCTACCACTATCTATCTTCTACACACACACACACACACACACACACACACACACACACACACACACACACACACTCACACGCTCACGCACGCACTGTCAAAGGCACCGCGGGCAAGTTATAGGAGGGAGCGAGTCTGCCCACCCCTGCTCCCCTTCACCCTCCTTCACCTTCCCTCTGTGCCTGGCCTCGAGTTAGCAAAGTCGAAGGCGCCTTGTAATGCCGTGAAGCAGGTCTGGGAGGGAGGCAGGCGGCTTGCTGGCTCTCACCTGGCGGGTCTCGGAGGCTGGAATATTGCTGGTGCTATTGTTAGTATTTGGATTCTCTTTGTTTTCGTTTTCTTGTCTTTTCTTTTTCGTTCTTTGTCTTCTTTTTCTTTTTTTTCTTCTTTTTCGTTCTTCTTCTTCTTCTTCTTCTTCTTCTTCTTCTTCTTCTTCTTCTTCTTCTTCTTCTTCTTCTTCTTCTTCTTCTTCTCCTTCTTCCTCTTCTTCTCTTTCTACTTCTTTTTCTTTTTCTTTTTTCTTCTTTTTTCTTCGTATTTTTCTTATTATTATCATATATCTATATATATATATATATATATATATATATATATATATATATATATATATATATATATATATATATATATATATATATATATATATATATATATATATATATATATATATATATATATATATATATATATATATATATATATATATATATATATATATCAAACCAACACACACATTTCCAATCCCGTAGCGAAGCGAAAAGAACAAACCATTCACGGTGATGAAGACGATGCTTATATAGTCTTCGCCTCAGTAGACAGTTCCCTTCCTCCTCCTCAACCACCTCCTCCTCCTCCTCCTCCTCCTCCTCTTCTTTTTCTGTTCCTCGTTCACCTACTTTTCCTCGCCTTCTTTCTCCTTTTTCTTTTTGTTCTCGTCTTCGTCGTCCTCCTACTTCCTCCGGCTCCTGCTCTTCTTCCTCATAACGTAGGCGGCTGGGTCTCACTGGAGTAGCGGTCCGGGCCTAGCGACGCTCCATTATAGAAAGTTTTTATTGCTTTGATTTATGTTTCGTTCGTTATTGGCCGAGGAGAAAAGGTCTGTGTAATGCGTCCGCTCTTTCCCCTTGATTGGCTTATAGAGCGCCTCAGTGCCCCATATAGCCAGCAGCAGCGGCGGGGAGGGGGGGGGGAAGATTTGAGGGTAATCTCTGTGTCTTCTTTCTTCCTCTGTTTCCCTCTTGTTTAGTGATAGAGATTGAGGTAGTTTCTCCTTCCTCTGCTTTTATCTTCTTTACTGATAGATGTTAGGGTAGTCTCTCCTCCTTTCTCTGCTTCTTTCGTTCGCACCAATACGCCTTAAAAAGTTATAAATATATTGACAAATGGACACTATCATCTATAGAGAGAATTATAAGGGAAGAAAAAGTAGGTCGATTTCTAAAACAATCAAGTGAATGCCGGTCGTTTATACATTTCCTTATTTCCTTTGTTCACAATCAAACTAATACGATATAACTTTTTTTTGGTGTAATAGTCTCTATATTTCATAAGGCTTCTGTATTTACCTCCATAATAGTGAGAGCAGTGATGGCCTGTATACATCATTGCTCGTTTATTGGTGTAGCTATTTATTTATCATTTATTGTTATTTTTTCCATGGACTAAATGACTGGGTCTCTCTCTCTCTCTCTCTCTCTCTCTCTCTCTCTCTCTCTCTCTCTCTCTCTCTCTCTCTCTCTCTCTCTCTCTCTCTCTCATTCACCAGTTAATAATCAAATTCATTTTTTCGTGTTTATGATTACCGCGAGATAGAATAGGGGCAGTTGACGATGACATGCCATTAAATCCCTGTGTGTGTGTGTGTGTGTGTGTGTGTGTGTGTGTGTGTGTGTGTGTGTGTGTGTGTGTGTGTGTGTGTGTGTGTGTGTGTGTGTGTGTCGGCAAGTTACTTTTCTTTACCTTCCTCGGAGCATCATTTAACCATTTTCCTCTCCCAGGCCATCTTTATCTACTCCCGACATCAATCACACCTCTTTCAGCTCTAGTATAATTTCGTTCTTTTTCTCATCCTTTCTCCCATCTTTTATGCGCCTTGCCTCGTCTCCTGCCCGTGTGGCGCTGGGTCCTCTTGGCCTTTATTGCCGCTTATGGTAATTTGTGGCCACTCCTTGTCCCTGATGGCTCCTGTGCGGCCTTTTTTAAGAAGCCTCGTGAATCCCCTTTGTGTGTCTCTGTACTGCTTTGCGCGGGCCGGGAAGACACAGACGCGGCTGCTTTGGGAGATGAGACAGCATGGAGAGGGAGGAAAAAGAGAGCCGTGGAGAATGGAGGCAGATAAGGAAAGTAGAAACGAGAGAGGGGAGGGGAGATAAAGAGGAGGAGGAAAGGAAAAAAAGGAATGAGGAAAAAAGGCAGCAGTGGAGGAGGGAGGAAGAATTGGAAAGTGGAAACGAGAGGTAGGGATGGGGGATATGGAGGGGGAGGAAAGAAAAAAAGTGATGAGGATACAGAGTAGTAGAGGATGGAAGAAGAAACGAAAAGTAGAAGCGAGAGAGGGTCGGGGTGGATAAGAAGGAGAGGAAAAATGTGACTGATAAAAGAAGAGAGAAGGAAGAATTTTAAAGTCAGTGGAGGGAGGCTTGAAACAGAGAAAGGAGGGAAGAGTAAACAGAAAGTGTTACAGGTAAGGAAAATGGAAGGGAAGAAAAATATGTAATAGAGGAAAGGACTGAAGGAGCAAAGAAGGGAGGGGAGGAAAATGGAGGAGAGGAAGGAAAAAAATAGTGGAGAAAAGAGTGGGAGAAGGACGGAGAGAGGAAAAAAGATAGGAGCGATAGAGAAAGAGAATAAGAAAATCACAGTTGTGGATGAAGGAAAAAGTCAGGGGAGGGAGGAAAAGAAAAAGGGGAAAGAATATGCGAGGAGGGAATGGCAGCGGTGAAGAGATGGAAAAAGTAGTATTAATCAAGGAAAAGAGAGGGAGGAAAAGGAGCCTGTTGGAGAGGAAGAAAATGGAAAAGGAGAATTAAAGTTATTGTGATCCTATCCAGAAAGGAAAGAGCAGAAGGATAATTGGAGCAAGACGGATGAAGCAAGATAAATAATGAGAAAGAAAAGAGAGGAGGAGTATTGACCAACGAAGAGATTGAGGGAAAGAGTTGAAGAGAATAAAAGGGTGGAAAGAGAAATAAAGAAAAGACGAAAGTAAGGTTGGTTGAGGGAAGGAGAGGAGAATGAAAAGAAGAAAAGGGAAAAAAAGATGAGATAGAATTAGCAGAAAAAGGATAGGATATAATTAGCAGACAGAATAAGAAAAAGTAAGTCCTTCACAACTAAAGAAATGAAGAAAAGGAGAAAAAAAAAGAAAAGTAAAGTGATCCAAAGAGGGAAGGAAACACATATAATGAAGAGGAGTGTTGAAGAAAGACCGTAACAATGAGATGAGGAAGAAGGGAGTGGAGATAGATGTGTAAAACTAGAGAGGGAATTAGGGAAGGAGGAAAAGAAACTAATAAAAGGAAGGTAAGAGGGAAAAAGATAAATTACCAGCTAGTGATGGAGAGAGAGAGAGAGAGAGAGAGAGAGAGAGAGAGAGAGAGAGAGAGAGAGAGAGAGAGAGAGAGAGAGAATGGTGGATAAGGGATAAAAAAGGGAATGTCGGGAAAGAAAATGATGGGTGTAATGTAAGTGAGTGGAGGATGAATTGAGAGAAAGACAGGAGAGAGTAAAAATGGAGTTTGGCCAGCGATAAGACGGAGGGGAAAAGAAGGGAAAAGAAGAAGGAAAGTGGAAGGTAGGAAAAGAACGCCAATAGGAGTAAAAATAGAATGAAAAATGGAGATGAATAAAAGAGAAACAAGCTCTGAAAACGTGGAAATCTGAGTAAAAGAAGGAAAAAGATGAAAAAGAAAAAAAAAAGATGGTAGCGGGCTTTTTTTCACATTTGTTTCCTTTTTTTATGCCCTTGAACTGACTCATCTGCCGTAAAAAAAAGGAATAACGAGACAGACAGACAGACGGACATAGACAAAGAGGAACAGGAAGACAGAGAGAGCTGGGGAGGAGGAGAAGGAGGAGGAAGATGCTGTGGGTAAGATAAGAAAAATGAGAGCGAAAAAAAGGCTAGAAGAGGGTATAGTTAGATGAGTCTGAGGGGAAGAGGAGTTAGAGGGATTTGGCCCGCATGGGGAAGAGGGAAGATGCTGCAAGATTAAGGAAACTACCGAGGCAAGGGAAAAGAGGGGAAAGTGTAAGAAAAGAATGGACGAGGGTTGAGGAATTTAGAAGGCCCAAAAAATTACAGGAGAAGAAATATAGAGGCGAGAGAGGAGGAAAAGCGGCAGGTGGTGGATTAGGTAATATATGGAGGCAAAAAAATAAAAAAAACAGGAGGAAAAGCATAAAAGAGAGATGTGGTGAAGTAATAATAGTGGTGAATAGAGGAAGAACATCTAAGAGGAAGTATTTGGCTTCAAAAAATTATGGAAACAAAATGGAAATGAAAGGAAAAGTGTATGTGAGGAAAAAAGTAACGAATTTGAAGAGCATATCATGTGCCTGAGTATATATAGACGAAAGGGAAAACAACACTTAAGACATGAAGAAAGAAAGTTAGCTGAAAAAAATGGAGGACAGTTTTTTCTTATTATTTTCATTCTCGGTTTTCCTTACAAGTTGCTCTTCGTGGGGTATTTTTTTCAAGGGCTTCCTTCATTCGCGTCCCTATGCTTCGTGCGAAACGCCTTCAGTCATCGAGTAGGGAGGGTGAAGGGTGTCGGAAAAAGGGAGCCTCGGCCGTATGAAGGACAGAATGACCCACGCCCTACGACCACTATGTTGTCACCTTCAGCTGCGTGTCGAGTCATGCAGCCCAACGATCACTTGTCCCTTTAGGCTCAGGCTTTGTATAACGTTCTTTTTTTATGATATCTGTTAACGAGTTCATTAATGTGCATGTATGTTTGTTTGTTTGCTTTATACTGTTCACGTATCCAACTATATTTATATTTGATAATTATCTTATTTACGCATCCGGGTATGGGATATGATTAAACACACGGAAAAACACTAACAAACATAGTTAGATAGATAGACAGACAGATAGATAGATAAACGGATTGATACTTGCCTCATACATACATACATACATGCATTCATACGGAGAGAGAGAGAGAGAGAGAGAGAGAGAGAGAGAGAGAGAGAGAGAGAGAGAGAGAGAGAG